>NW_026005793.1:463931-473249 GCF_001458135.2 Marmota marmota marmota | reverse complement strand
AATTATCCAAAACTCAGTGATCATAGGAAAGTTAATTTTGTTGAGGAAATATTCAGTTTATGTTTCCCAACTCCATTATCACACTCTGTTCTACTGCCCCAAAGCAGCTGAGGCTTTGCTCCTCTCTTAGACAAGATGTACAAATTTTTTTAATCAATTACAATGCACTATTTTTCAAATAGGTCACTGTTTAGTTTTAATTTTCAGAGATGGTCAAATTTGTTTGGGGAACTAAGACAGGAGTCAAGTGACACTGGAAACTATGTCCTGTTGCATCAGTGCACAAATCCGTTGTAAGCTCCATCCTTCTCTGTGCACACCAAGGCTGTCTTTCACATTTAATTTTGGCTTTGGTATTAACATAATCTAATGTGATTACTCAAAAAAAAGTTACACACACACATAAACACTCATACACACACACACACACACACACACACACACACACACAACAAAGTACCAGAGAGAATGCAGAAAAACAGTGTTCACTTTATTAATATTATCTCTTTCTTTTTTCCTTTTAGGACTTAGGGGACATATTTGAAAGGTGAGTTTTATGTAGTAATCTGTGGTTTATGGGAAACTTGTTTTTATCTTGAAGAAGAGAATTTTTTTGTTTTCAGTTATTAACATCTTTGTCCGTAGATATTTAATATTTTGTTTGAAAAGAAGCTCTGAGGTAATATGTTCCTTGGTCTCAAAAATGTCCTTTTGTGGCTGAATTCAACTATACCTAAGAATGAATTGCTGTTCTGGGCTTTGTTGCACCCATTCCTTCTATGAACTCCAGCCCTGTCCCAATAAACCTGACTAAGCAGATTTTCATAAGTTATCACACAAAAGAATCTAATTCTAGTGAGGTAGAATATAAACAAGATAGGAAAGAATAATACTCCTTAGGATGGGAAAAAGAGGAGGGCTTCATTACCATAAGTAACAATGACCAGATCCTGTTTCATCATGACAAAACCCTTTTTCAGAGGGGAAGGGCTGCCTGAAAACCCTCATGATCAGTGCTACCAGGCTGTACTAGATTCTCTCCATGGGCAGAGATGATCAAAGTTGCTGGCTCAAGGAACTTTCCCATTTATAAACCAATGACTGTATCATTGTTGACCTCTGTGGATCAAAGTCCCAAAGGTTGAACAATCTGCTTTCTGTAAGATATCCAGGATCTTTGCATTTCCCAAGGTTGATTCAGAAATACAGGGAGGGGATGACAATCAATTTTTTTTAAGTTTGATAATGTTTGAGGAAAATAAAGACTTGATATTAGTACATCTGATTTAGAAAAAAAGTATTATACAATCCCAAGAGTGTTGAATGAAATGTATACCTAATTCACCAACATGGGCAATTTCTACAATATCATGTATTAAAAATGGTAATTTTGTAATGATTTTGTGTTTGATCTTTGGTTTGAAAGTGTAACTGATGTCATTCTTTACAGAATCGAGTTGCTGGAGATGCAGAAGTTCCAGCCAGTAAACCCAGAGCTCTCTTCATTACACATCACTGGAATCTTGGATATGCTGAACAAGTTCCGAGGTAGGGGTGGGTCCTCTGGCATTCAGGTTCAATTATTTTAGTAGGTTACTTAAAAAAGATGCTTTCCATTTTTAATTTTTTGAAATGAAAACATTTATATCTTCTTTTCCTGTCTAGTCATAATACAATGATCAAGACCACATTGGTTAACTTGTAGTTCAGATACATATTTTATTTCTGATACAGACAGTACAAGAGAAGGAATATTATTGGTGTTTTGTGGCTATTAAGCAATGCAATGCTTTATTCTCAGAGCAGCCATCAATATTTTGTGTTATTTCAGTTTATTCTAATTTTGAAGATTTAAATATGATATTTGTGGTTTTCAATCTATTATATATTCCAAGTGCATTTATGATGTACAATGAGCAAATAATAATTACTATTTACAAAATGTAAGTTTTTAATGAACCAAAAAATGACTAAATTTCTCATAAATGGAACAATTTTAATACCATCAGATGGATTTCAAAACAACTGAAAGGTAAGTGATCTTTGAACATGACCCAGACATGTTTGTGCCCCACTAGAGAAGAGGTCTAGATATTAGAAGGCTGAAATCCAACTTTAATTGAATGTATGGTCTCAGTAGATAATGGAAGTGAGAGATGCTTTTCAGTAAAGGGTACAGATGGTTGCTTTCTCTCAAATTATTTGATGTGTGATAATGAAGCGGGCACAATCATAGCAATGTGATGTCTACTTATTAATGGTATTAAAAACAACTCAAGAAGAGATTTCTACTAAAGAAAAAAGGATTTTTGGTTTTTTTTGTTTTTTTTCTGAAACAAACCATCCAAAAGTAGATATTAAATCACCCTTCATACAGCACAGAATACCTTCAGTTTTCTTTTGATTGCCAAGATAATTTAAAGATTTCTGGGTGCTAATGAGGGCATAGGAACCATTCTTCATACATGATTGAGTTTGAAATCTCTCTACTCTCTAGTGTTTCTTTAACGATGTGTCAATAAAGAGATTGATTAGGTAGATAATCTTTGCCCAAGGCATGCAGACACCATTTACTGATCTGATTTTTTTTTTTTTTTGGCATTACACAATGGACTTATTCAAGGATGGGCCAATCGCTATATGAGTCTTCCTGATGAATTTAAAAATAGGATATTTGGAGTTGATGGTGCAACTGAAAATCCCCAGACACTAGAGAGTTATGTTTTATGGGGTGTTGAGGCCTTTGACTCTGGTAAACACTATTGGGAGGTGGATGTTGGGAACACCTCCAACTGGATTATAGGTGTGTGTAAAGATTTTACAAGTGACAGTTTTGAAGGTAAGAAAAGTTTTGTCTTATTTTCCTTGAAGAAGAACAATCACTGTGTTCTCTCCACCAACTCCCCATCTTTAATTCATTATTTGCAAAGGCCTGTGGGTTGAGTTGGAGTATTTCTTGATTATGAAAATGAAACTCTGAGATTCTATGATGTTTGCCGAGGTTCCCTAATATACAGTTTCTTTTCTTCCTCCATCACATCCCCTCTAACTCCTTTTTTTCTCTTTGCTTCTCCATAAAATTGAGTTTTTCCTAGGCATGGTTTCACATGCCCTTAATCCTTACTACACAGGAAGCTGTGATAGGAGGACCACAAGTTTTGAGGACAGAATGGACATTTAAAAGAAAGATAAAAATGGGGGTCAAAGGAGAGTTGAAGGCCAGTAGTAGAGCACTTTCCTAACTTGTGTGAGTCTCTGTGTTCATCCACAGTAATGAGAAAAGAAAAAAAAAATAAGTTTTTAAAAATGAAAGAAAAAACAGAAAATTCAAAAAACTATGATAATTCATTGGTGAATGCCCAAGTCTGAAGAAACTGTGTTCTTGGGAGTTTCTCATGTTATGTTACATGCCTACACCTGATGTCTGGGGGGTCTGTTTTAACTAAAGGAAGTATAATCATTTTATAGCCATAAATTGTGATAACCACATTGAATTTATAAATTTGTTCATTAAATTTTATTTTAATAAAGTGTTGTGAAACCACCATAATATGATTTGAGGTTATTTTTCAGTCCCTTCAAAAAAATTTCAATACCTATTATCATTAACTTCCCATTCATTCCCACTTCACACAACCTGGAATTCTCTTAAATGTTTAGGTTTTTATGGATTTATGTATTTCAGAAAGTTCATGAAAATGGATATGTGTTGTTTTTGTATCTTCTCTCACTTAGTATAAAACTTTCAAGGCTCATCAACAATGCAAACTATGTGTTTAATGTACATTTTTTTTTATCAAACCTGTGCAAATGCTCATCAAATTGATATTTACTTATTTCCCCTAGACTCTAAATTCCAAGATCAGAAGGGTAGTACTACCATATTCTTATTATCCAAAATGCAATTCTTAGAAGGTAATATGTGATACAAATGGAGTGAAAGCGTGGATTAATTAACCAATAAAAGTTATACCAAGAAATATCAGGATAGCTTTAAGAATACTTCCCAAAATGCAGCTAACGAGGGAAGGAAATACTAATAAATAATTTTAATAAAAGTCAAGTAATAGGTGATTTCCAGATTCATAATCTTCTATGGGCTGGATCTGAAAGTCCCTGAAAGGGCCATGGGTTTAAAGACTCCTTCCTGAGATGTGCTGTTGGTTCAACAGTTATACAACCTTGGTGGTATGCAAGATGAAAAAGGGTTTCCTAGGTGGGTGGCCCAGCACCATGAGTAGACCCACTGAGACAGAATTTCAGACGACTGAGAAGTGTTGAAGATGGGATGCAGATTTTTGTCTTGGCAGTCAGTCAGATCCCTGAGCCCTCCTCAACTAAGCAAGTCTGTTCATTTTCTTACAAATCCACATTCAATGAAGAAAAACGTGCCAGTTCAAAGTGGTTGCGTTTTGTTCCAAAGGAGAAGGCAACCACACCTCACCTTTGGTTTCTCCTGTTCCCTGTATTGCCCCCCACCGCTCTGCCAGGTGACTGTTATGCCCCATACTCCAGAATAGAGGTAAAAATAGAAACACGGGTAAGACTGAGGTGGAATCTGAGCTGCTGTTCCAAGAGGACCACCTAGAGGAAGGAGGCTCAGGTTATTCAAATGTGGAGCAAGAGAGTGATGACCAGAAATGTGTTTGGAGGGTTAAATTGAAAACGCTATGTGTTATGTTAAGGAGGAAATGGATTTGCTCGCACACCTCACAATGGATTGAATCTGGCACTACTGGGATAACAAAGTCATTCCACCTTCAGAAGATTTCTCAGAAGAAGCTGAAGTCTTGGGCCAGCCTTCAGAGTTTCCTGAAATTGGCCACCTTTTAAGTCTTGCTTGCATGTGGAGATTTTTATGCAAACTTGTAGACCATGGACATCCCTTTCGTGATCGCATTTGATAACTAGAAACATAACGATAAGACTATGGATGTGAACGTAGCCATATGCCCAAGCGCAACTGATTTTGGAACCCAGGATGGAAGAGCGATTTTGAAAAAGTAGCCTTGGCAGTTGCGGAAACTGAACGCTAGGGGGCATACAGTTACCTTGACTTGGAAAAACGGATCTCATTTTTAGCCTTTTTGTATCACATGTGTTCAGCATTCTTTTTAACAGATCAGAAAGGATATGTGAGCTGAATGATTTTTAGAAGTCCCCCCACACACACACATGAACTATATTTTGAGTGATTTATAACCGCATTAAAAAAACAGTGTCAATATAATTTTGTAATGACTTAGAAAACGGTGAGGGATGGCAATGAAATGAAAACATAATCTCCAATTTTTGATCGGAAGAGCTGCAGATGAGAAATATAATTTTAAAAAGTTATGTTTCCAAATACATTAAACTGTTACTTTTCTTTGAGGATGCACTCTATTATATGGAAAAATTACTATATTATGGAATATAGGCTTACGGTTTTTTACTTAAATTTTGTCATCAACTCTTCCACTAAAATAAGCCTTAGGTGAGATAATTAGGTCTCATCACCATGTTTAAAACTTATGAGACCTTTTTTTAAATCATTCTTTTAGTGGTGTTGGGAATGAAATATACTCAGTTCCACCAGAACCCACTGCTCCCTAGATTTAGTACTCTACTAATGAGCTCAGCCTGAGTCTTTTCTATCATGCCTGGTGACTGACACACACCTATAATCCCTAGCAGCTTGGAGATAGAGGTAGGAGGATTGCAATTTCAAAGCTAGCCTCCACAAATTAGCAAGGCTCTGAGCACATTTGTGAAACCCATTCACATTTGTGACTCAGTAGAGAAGTACCCCTGGGTTCAATCCCTGCTACAAAAAAAAAAAAAAAATCATTTATCGAACATTCTGAGCACATTTATGAAACCCACGCACAAATGTGGCTCAGTAGTGAAGTACCCCTGGGTTCAATCCCTGCTTAAAAAAAAAATAAATCATTTATCCAACATTCACCTTATGAAACATATATTCTGTTGTTCTCTCCAGAACTGTTCAGAGAGGAATACTATATGAAAAAATAAAACTTCATATAATTAAAAACACACAATATTTGATTTTGGTACTTTTACCAACAATCAGTTGATTTTAGATGTCTGTGCTTATGTCTCGGTCCTCTCTTTTAATCCATAAATTATTTTCTTGATGATTCTAAGAAAAAAAATGAACTCATCATTTCTTTGGGAATAAGGACATGTAATCCTTTTACATGAATATCTTTGCAGGACTATGTGTCTTTAAGGAAGAACATGATCCAAGTTCAATATCAGATGATGCACCATTTTTTTCTTGAGGAAGAGCAATTTTAACTGGTGACACTAGACTGAGAAGCAAAGGAAATTTTTTAACAACTCAGGGACAGTGAAATCAGGATAGCCCCAAAGAGGGAAAGGCTGAAAGAAATGTAGAGAGAGTTGAATGAGATGTTACACAAACCCTAAATGACATTGTTCCAGGTGAGGAGAGAGGATCCATCCTCAGAAATAGGAATCCTTGTTTGGGCAATGTTGCTTGCAGAGACCATTCTGCTCAGTGGAGGGACATGTGCTTCTTCATACCCAACCCTACATTGGGTCAATCACTTGTTTCTGTGCCTTCTGGTAATCTTGGGGAATATGTTTAGTAGCTAATAGAGTATAAAATATTTTTCTCTGTGTCCAGGATACTATTCATACAGAAAACTCTGGCTAAGGGAATATTAACTTCATTTTTTAATCAAATTATGTTACCTAATTTACCACCATCTGTTGTCTGACCAGAAATCAATTTCTGAAGACACTGAGAATTCATCCATGCCTAAGCAAAGTTGCAGAATTTGTAACAAATTCCCATGCTTTCTGCCTTTATGTGATTCCCTGTTTGGTTTTAATTGTTGCCTGCTGAGAGCCATAGCCGAGTCGGAATGACGCATGGCATTTTTGCCAGAAGTAGTGGTTGTGAGGTGATGCCAGCGAGCCATTAAGATGATGACTTTTGAGTTCTCATGGAGTTCCTGTTGAGTTCTGGTTGAGCTCTCACGGGGATTCCTGGAGAGTTTGCATTGGTTGGTGAAGTTCCAGTGAAGGGAGTTCCTGTTGGTGTGTGGTGTTCCTGGAGGAGCCGCATGGAGTTCGGGAGAGTTCCTGGGGAGCGTGTGTGGAGTGTGCTGGTGGAGTTCAGAAATAAAGTTTGTTCCTCTTGAGTGGCTTGTGATTTGTGCCCAGCCAGACTGCGGCAGTTGCCAGTTTGGTCAGACTTCTCCTTGAGAATAAGACTATTAGATGAGTGACACTGGATTCCTGGGTCCCATCACCTCAGTGAACAACTTCTTTCTGAGCTCCCTCACTCTCAGTGCACACCAAAAACGTCTCTCATGGGCTATTTTAGGTACTCTTATCAACAAAAGCTCTGATTGCAACTTAGAAGGAAATAAGAAAAAATACTTTATTAAAACATATAAGTAATACTAAAGAAGCAGAAGGGCAGAATTCTCCTGATTAACATTATTTTTTTTTCTTGAAGGAATTGAAAAGCATATAGAGGGCTGGGGATGTGGCTCAAGCAGTAGCGCGCTCCTCTGGCATGCATGCAGCCCGGGTTAGATCCTCAGCACCATATACAAACAAAGATGTTATGTCTGCCGAAAACTAAAAAAATAAATATTAAAATTCTCTCTCTCTCTCTCTCTCTCTCTCTCTCTCTCTCAAAAAAAAGCATATAGAGAAGGTATTTTTACACTTTGATCTCTGATTTTTGAGAAATTTGTTTTCTTGTTGATAGTGAAGATATATTTTGAATTATTAACATCATTCTTTGTGGCTAGTTAACAATTTGTCTGAAAATAAGCTGTGAGGTAATAGGTTATTTGATTCACAAATTTCCTTCTTATGTGGATGAATTTAAATATACTTATTCATTCTGGGCTTTGTGTCACCCATTGCATTATCTTCTCCAGCCCCACCTAAACATAAAACGAGATTTGTTCACAGGCACCTCAAGGAACCCATAGTTTTGAGAAGAAGGTGAAAACAAACAATCAAACAAACAAACACAAACACACACACAAAGAAACATTCCCTAAGGATGAAAAGTGGGTTGGGGGTGGGAGTTTATTACCATGGTAGCAATATCCAGATCCTACATGCCCTAGGTATAGGGAGAACACAGAGTGGAAGGGTTGCTAGAGAACCCTCAGGATCAGGGGTGCAATGCTGTACTAAATCCCTTCCATAGGCAAAGATGATTAAAATCTCTGATCCAAGGAACATTCCCCTTTAGTAATCAATGACTATGTCATTGTTGACTTATGTGGACTGAATTCCCAAAGACTAAACTTTCTGCTTTCTGTAACATACCCAGGATCTTTGTATTTTCCAAGGTCCATTGAGAAATACAGGAAGAAAATGATATTCAATAATTTTAGAAGTTGGATAATGTCAGAGAAGAATGAAGGCTTTATATTTTGATATAAATTAAGCTTACAAAAGCCATAACATTTCTTATATCTCCAGGAGTTTAGAATAAAAAATATAACAAATTAACCCCAAATGGAAAAAATTCTGGCATTTTTTACAGAACTGTGTTGTTGCAAATTCAAATGCCTCAGGCAGTAAACCAGGAGCTCAGTTCAGGGTACATCACCAAAATCCTGGGCATGCTGAATAGTGTCAGAGGTAAGAAACAGTCCTCTTGTAGTCAGGCCTCAATTTCATTCTTTTTTATTTATTCTAATTTGTTATATATATGACAGCAGAATGCATTTCAATTTATATTACACATATACAGCCCCCTTCATTTTTAAAATGCTAGAATAACTAGGGATATCAGGAACATATCACAACATTGTAAAACTATCCATACTAAGCCTCAGCCTAACATCATTGTAAATATATAAAAATAAATAAATAATAAAACCAAAAACCTGGGGATGTAGTTTTGTAGTAAAGAACTTCTGGGCCAGGAGAAGATGGCCGCTGCGTACGGGGGTTGCTGAAGTGCTGAGCGTGGTGCTCAGAACAGCGGCTTTAATAGAGATTTCGCACAGTCTCTTAGAGCTTTCACCGTTAATCTGTAGCGGACCACTTTGCCAAGGAGTAGGAAGAACAAAAAAATCAAAAAAGAGAAGCTTGGATGCTCAGAGCCGCGGGCGCTTTGCTCCCATCTGCTTCCTCTTTCGCTTCGCTCTGGGCAGAGAAGCTGAATGTGTAATCAGCAGTGGATTGTAAGTACCCGAGGCAAAGAAAGCTCAGTGCGCCCCGCCTTCTTTTTTTTTTTTTTTGAATATTTTTTATACAGGGAGAGTTTGTGGATTGGGATTGTTGGCGGGGCTGTGGTTTCTGTGCCGAAAA
>NW_026005793.1:337207-455547 GCF_001458135.2 Marmota marmota marmota | reverse complement strand
TATATATATATATATATATATATATATATACATACATATATATATATATACATACATATATATATATATATATATTTGTTTTGTTTGTCTGTTTGTTTAATTTGTTCTAATTGGTTATACATGGCAGTAGAATGCATTTTGATATATTGTACACAAATGGAGCTTCTCATTCTCTGGTTGTACAGATGCAGAGTAACACAAGTAGTATTATCATACATGTATATAAGGTAATAATATTAGTCTGCCTCATTCTACCATCCATCCCCTCCCCTCACCTCTCCCCTCATTCTCCTTTACATAATCCAAAGTTCCTTCATTCTTCTCTGCCTCCACTAGTCCACTATGGATCTGTGTCTGCTTATCAGGAAAATATTAGGCCTCTGGATTTTTGGGATTGGCTTATTTTACTTAGCATAATATTCCCCAGCTCCATCCACTTACCTGCAAATGACACTATTTCATTCTTCTTTAAGGCTAAGTAATATTCTGTTGTGCATCCACATTTTCTTTATCCATTCATCTGTTGAAGGGCATCTAGGTTGGTTCCATACTTTAGGTATTGTGAGTTGAGATTTTATAAACATTGATGTGGCTGCATCACAGTAGTATGCTGATTTTAACTCCCTTGGGTGTAAACTGAGGAATGGGATGGCTGGGTGAAATTTTGGTTTCATTCCAAGTTTTCTGAAGTATATTAATACCACTTTCCAGATTGGTTGCGCCAGTTTTCAGTCTCGCAATCAATGTATGAATGTACCTTTTCCCCCACATACTTGCCAAAAAAAAAAAATCATACTGCTCATATCACTTTCAATTGCATGAATTTTGGTGAAGCTCCTCCTTTTTAGAATCAGCCACATAGGAAGGACCATTAACCCTTTTTCCTTGGTTTACTCCACAGATTTCAACCATCTCAGCTGCATGTCAATTATTTCTTCCCTTTCCATTCTCTTCTCTCATTTTAAGGCAAAAATAAAAACCACCAATAAATTAGGTTAGAAATTTGAAAATAGTAACCATATGCACCCTTGGAGAGCATTTGTGCTTTTCACCAACAGAAATCATACTATTTATGAGAGCCCAGAAAAACTACTAGGGTAAAGTATAATGAATGAAGGAAGTGAGGAAATTCTCTTCTATGGCATGGTATGAATAAAATGTTTATATTAAGACTTTTTATTGCCAGGTATAGGATGCTGCCCATGTATAATACCAGCTTCTCCAGACACTGAGGCAGCAGAAGCCCAACATTGAGGCAAACCTGAGCAACTAAGTGAGGCCTTATGTCAAAACAAACAAACAAACAAACAAAAATACCTGGGGATGTAGCTCAGTGGTAGAGTGCTTTCCTAGTATATGCGAGGCTCTGGGATCAATCTCCAGTACTACAGGGAAAATAATAATAATAATAATACACCCAAATCCATTTTATTGGCTTTTATTTTTGAATCCTCTAGTTGGCTAGAGTTTAAAATCTAATATTACATTGTATATAATGATATAAAGGCCTGGGAATGTTTTGTAATCAAATTGATTAAAAGAGGAAGAAGAGAATGGAAAGTAGATTTTCATTTCATTCCCTAATGTTCTGATTATTTTAATATCTTCATCTACTACTAACAGTAGATTTATATACTATCCTTGGTTTGTCTTGATAGCATATTAGTTAAAGTCAGGATTACCAAAGTTCTAACTTTCTTGATTATCTGTTAACATGTGTATGTATGTCGTTTCTGCTTGCTCTCCATTTGTCCTTTAACAACTCAATATCAGGCAAAGGGTCAATGGTCCCACAAAGAGGAAATCCTTTTGATGTGGATGCACCTTTTTGTAAAATTTGAGGAGTTATGATTACAAACAGAACTATATTATTTGGAGTGGGATGACGTTGGGAAAGGAGTTCACCACCTCCTGTATAAATATTTCAGAAATTTTGAATCAGTAACCACAGTGTGGCAAGCCTAGTCCAGGTTTGAATGGGTTTGGGTTTTCTTTTGCATTATTCCCAGTCCAGCTTTCTCTTGTGATCCCATGCATCTGATTCCCTACTTGGCTGACATCTTTAGATGCATCCTGAGTACATTTTCAGATTTCAAGGCAATCTTTTCCTTCTCTTCATCATCATCATTAACTTCACCATCCAAGAAATGTTCTGTCCTCTACCCAGATAGGCTGCAGGGAACCCATCTCGGTTTAAGGAAGATGCAGAGAGCCAGATTGGATCACCTGGAATGAGGAAGTGCTGAGGACCCTAAATGGTCATACTAATGTGCTGAACCCAATGGTCAATTTTCAGTAATCCCTGCAAGCCCCTTTGCATCCATGAGCCTGGAGAAATTGGCTGTGTACTCTCCTTCCTGGTTTGAGTCCATGGACAACACTGAATATCAAGCGTCAGGGAGGACAAGCACTGATTTTGGCATCATGGACCTCTAGTGTGTTCTCTAGTGCTGGCAAGCTGCAGGACTCAAGCATTTTCCTGTTGTTTTCATTCTCAATTCTCTGGTTAAATCCGAATGCACAGTAATGGGACAACAGGACACCCAAGGACAAGGCAGAAGTCCTGTGGCCTTGCAGAAAACCAGCTTCCTCTGTAAGTCTTAGTGGTGGTTCATCTTTTTGAATATTTCAGTGGTTTAAGATCACAAATTCTTAACCCAATCACCTCTTCAATGCCTCTTCAATGGCACAAAGTGCACAGAGAGAATGGATGATTCCGTTTAATCCTAAAGTTGTGGATAAACTTGAGCCAGTGCAAATCACCAGTGGCTCACTGTAGCCCTCTTATCCCCTAACCTAAGACATTTAGCATTCATGATTTCTCCAGTTCACATAATTAATGTTCCCAGTAAATAAAATTTCTCACCATTATTAACAGGAACACAGGAAAACTTCAATTCATGTCTTCCCCTCAGAGTAAGACAGCTACTTCAAACATTTTCTCATCTCCAGCATTCCCTTACTAGTTAAATTGAATAGTTAAAATCAACCCCTTGGGGACTTATACTGTCAAACTCCATCCCCCAAGGATAGCTGATTTACTTGAATCATTTCCTAAATCCAAAAACTTGTGCTAGAATTACAGGTTAGATGCTGGATCTGACTTCTGATCTCCAGTTACACATACCAGATTTCTTTGTATGAAGTAGAAAAGTAATGATCTGGGGGTGGCAGCATCATATAATTTAGGATCCTGTGCACTCCACATGTGAATCTGGATGGATAGAATGATGGATGGATAGATGGAGATAGTAGATAGATAGATATCTATATCAGGGATTCTTGAATGAAGTATTTTTTGAGCAAGGACAGGTAGAAAGAGTGTGGGTGGGGTGTGTTGCAGTAAGAACTAAAAGAGGAAGTTTGAGGAGGAGAAGATCAGGAAAGAGTACAGGAATTAACTGTCAGGAACTGCTTGAGGTGAATAATCACAGTTGACCTAGTGAAGTGGGGTCAGAGTTTCCAAGAAGAGGACTGACAGGATGGCTCAAATGTAATTCTTCTAGCATTGGGACTGCAGTCAACAACCTCATTATAATCATATGAACAAGGTTCTTTCTGGAATTTTAGAGGCCACTACTAAAAATAAGGTCTATTATTTTTGAAAGGTCCTTTCTTTAGAATCTTTGTAAGTATGAATGAAAATGTTCTCTATTCTAATTATTTTTATGAAATTAGTCTTTTTAACTTTTATGAGACAAGGATTGTCAAGATAGCTTTTCTAGGATCCTCAAACTAGAGCTAACCTGTTGTGAAGATGCCAATATTTGACATCTTACTTTTTACACTCTCTTTATTCTGTTTCTTTCTCCCACTTATTTTGTACTAATATCTTCTATCTCTGATTATTTTATACCACCTCCATTTAATATGCATTTTACTCTTAGTACCTTTTTTTTTGCATAGAGAGATTTGTTGTGGAAGGTTTTTAGGGTTAGTTATGTGTAAGAATTATACTAACCACATTGTCCCAATCCTTTCCCGTGTTATCCTGGACTTCTTGCACATTGGAATGAACCCTAACCCTACAAGCTGTTGTTAAATTTTCCCTCCACACTTTTTGATGAATCCTTGTTGCTGCCTTTTGACATTCTCACGTCTGCCAGATGTTCTGTTATGTTCCTGTGCTTCATCCTGAAAAGTTTCTGGCACTCCATGGATCTTGTAGTTATCTTTGGTTTGCCTGTACCTGTACCCATTTGGGCATTTTGGAGAGCATGCTTATGGTTCATAAGCTTTGATTTTGTTAACTTGATTTTTCTTTTTCTTTTTATTTACCTATTTGAAAATATTTTAAAAGTACTCTACATTTTTTTTTCAGAACTCCCACATATAACTACTATAAACATATGAATCAATAATTCTTACAACTTGGATCTTAATGTTTTTAGCACATTTAGTACCTACAAGTTGTGCACAAGAGATGACTAGGATAAATAAATTGTAGAAATTGTTATCCAAGTTTGGGGAAGTTAGTTGCCACTGTCTTCATATCACTTTCAATACTTCTCTCCTAATTAACATTTATTTGGTTAAGAAAAACTGTGTTAATTGCCTTTTTTGAAAAATTTTGAACCTTTTTGAAAATACAGGGCACTTTCTACCAAGTGCTATTGCTATTGTGGATAAGGCTCTCTTGTTATTGTCTGTGTGTTTATGTATGCTTCAATAGTACATTTTTTAAAAGTTTTCGAGTATTACTTTAGGTCAAAGTTGAGAGAAATTGTAGCAGGGCTATAGTTCTTTATGAGAAATCCATTAAAGAGATAAAATTGTTCATTTTAATGTAATTTATTTTTTATTTACTATGTGTTACTTTAAGATTTTTTGTTGGAATTAAAAAGAAATGTACGTGATGGGTAGAATAAAGGAAGAAATGGTGGTAGGAATCAACCTAATGTTTTCTGGGAGATAAGCACTTTATAAACATAAAGTATAATCTTGTATCAAATGTAATTGTAATTTTATGTCTAATTCATGAATGTATGAGTTAAGAAACAGATAAGCAAAGAGCTGATTCTTGTAAGCAATGTCATCTTTTTATAACAGCAAATTTAGAAGTTTAGAGTCTTGGGATTACAGTATTGTACTTAATTGAATGAATAAAGCTGCCTCTTAGTGTGTGGTAATGTCAGCAATGTTATTTTTATCTCTGCATCCCACATAGTGAGGTCAAGGTTTAAAAATCAATAGATGCTAAATGAATTCTAAAATGCATTATTTAAAAATGTATACAGAGCTCTATTTAAAGTCATACATCTCACTTTCTTTTTTTAAATTTTTTATTTGTTTTAATTAGTTACACATGAAAGTACAATGACCTCCACATATCATAGAGTTGAATCAGATGGGACATAATTTGTCATTTTTTGGAGAGTAGAGGTTACAGAATCACATTGGTCATGCAGTATGTATATACACACAGCAACAATAATGTCTATTTCATTCTACTATACTTCCAGAAACACATCACTTTCTAACCTCTGCTATCAGCCTTACTCCCACCTTGTGCCTTGCAATTTAAAGTGCTTGCCTTGCATACATAATACTGGTTTCAATCCCTAGTACCATACACTTACACACACACACACAAAAAGTTCGTGTAATGTATGTTCACAACCATGGTAAAATTCTATATTAAATAAAAATACAAACAGCACATCCCCTAGCCCCCACTTTACAACACAAGAATATCAAAATTTTCACTTATTGCATATAATTTCACTTTTTTTAAAGAAAGTCTGGTTAACATGGAGAAGACTCTAGTCTCATTGTATTTATTTTGCATATATGTAACAAAACAACTAAAGATCTCCTAAATACTCAAAAAAGAAAAAAGTAGAAAGATTCAGGTATTTCTCTGATGGTGCAGATCAGTGATAGAGTTCCTGTCTACCAAGCATGAGGCCCTGAGGTAAATCTTCAGCAGAGAGTAAGCTGAGAGGGCAGAGAAGAAATGAATATAAAAGAGAAACATATCTTTGATTATTGATTGATTGATTGATTGATTGATTGCAGTGCATGGAACAAATTGAAAACCTCACATATGCTAAGCAGGGGCTATACCACTGAGCTCTATCCCCACTAGGGTCCTTTAATTTTATTTTTTCAAATTTAGTGTCAAGATTGGAAATAAAGGACTCAATCTGAAACTGCTTTTTTCTAATAAATTCAATATGTTAGCCATCTAGAATTTATACACAATAGTCTAAATTTTCAAAGGGTGTTAAGAAAACAAAAATATATTTATACACAACATACTGCTGAAACTGTCTTTAATACTCTATAGACAATACAACTATTAGTCATTTTTTTTGTGTGCCAAAACCTTGTGCATTATTTTCATTTTTGTTGATTTGATTAAAATTAGAAACAGTATTCAATAAATTTTTGTTTAATAAAATATGATAGAAGAGTCTCCATTGTGCAAGATAATTAATATAAATATGCAATTATATACAAAATGAGTCATTCACAGACCTTTGTCTTTAAATAACCTCATCTTCTCTTGTCAAAATGGAGGTCATCAGTTGGCAAATTCTATTTCCTCCTCCACTAGTCTATCATCTCTACTTATTTTGTGTTTAACAAGCTGCCAAACTTAAAGAAAGTTTAATTATAAAGAAAATTTACTAAAATTACACTAGAGCCTGGCAGCCTATTGACATTCTTCCTGGGCATCATATTTATGATTGTGTGTTGATGGAGAAGAAGCAAGGGAAACATACTAAATACAAAGGGGAAGGATGTGGGCTGTTGGGTACTTAGTTAACAAGGAAAAACACAACATGCTGAAAAACTAAGCAGGATTTAGATGTAGGATGAATTCTGAGTTTCTGACATGTCTTGATAACAAATTTGAACTCAATATAATTATGATAGATGAAAGCACCAGGTATGGTGAGTTAAGGACTAAGAAAATACACACATCCCAATGAAAGAGAAAGCAGCAAAGGAGACTAAGAAGGTAACTTCAGGAAACTACAGTTTATGGTATTTAAAGCAGAGCAAAGCCTGATGAGTGAAAAACAATCAGTACACGAATGTTACCATAAACAAAAATTCTTTAAAGTTCCTCTCAATGTCAGTGCAGCCACCATCTACTCTGAGGACAGGGAAGTGGCACTCCCTGTACCTAGTGAAGGGGTGAGCCCAAGCAGTGCAAGGGCCACAAGGGTATGTAGAGCTCATCATCTGCTAAAGCATTTACTTCAATTGCAAGAGGAAGAGCACCTCCAACTTCAAGAACAAACTTCGGGAATGAAAAGAAAAGCAGAAGTTTGCCCAGGAGAGAGTGGGTTTTCCAAGTTACAGGATCTTAAAAATTCTGAAGCTGTTCATAAAGTCTTCCTTGAAGAAATACAGCTTGGTGAAGAGTTACTACCTCAAGGCAAACTTGAGAAAGCTACAGACCATCTGACAAATGCAATTGTTGTGTGTGGACAGCTGCCTCAGTTGCTGCCTGTGTTAACAGCAAATTCTTCCACCACAGGTGTTGCAGATGTTGCTAACCAAGCTCCCAAAGACTAGTCACAGAGTTTTAAGCACTCAGAACTTGGTTGAAGATCATGTGAAATGAAAAACAAATGCTGAAATGATAAAGTCTCACTGAAAAAGATTTTTAAAATTATTACTTGAATTTAATAATTTGAAAGTTAAACAGCTCTGGGGGGGGGATGGCAAATATGTTTGTAATAGAATGTCCTACACTGAAATCTACCAAAGTTAATGTTTACTTTGTATAGACCCATTTGTTTATCTTTCCCTTTGAAAAATGTATCTTGGTAGAGAATTTTTTTTCATTTAATATACACACTGTGAGTCATGAATATACCATTAAAATATACATACTACATAACATTTATTAGGTTAAAAACACCCAGATCTCAGTTTGAAGATAGGCAAGAAAAAAATATTGTAGAAGATAGCTGAAGTATAGACATCTTTTTCAGTCAGTACATTTTACAGTAAATCACAAAACTTGATCTTTGTGAAAACCAAGCAATACAATCTTTGTGAGACCATTTTTTTTTTAATTAAATCTCTTGTACACACGGGGTAGGCTGCTATGCTCTATTAACACCTTTACTTCTGATCTATGTATCAATCTTGAAATGTTTTATTTAAATTAGTTAGTTTAATGTGTTCAGGTTATTTTTCTTCTGTTTGCATTAGTATTTTCAAATTGATCTTTTTAAAAATTGCATAATATATTGTTGATTTTCACTGAAAGTAAATAGTTCTATTACTATTCTATAAACTAATCTGAAACCTAATATTTAGTTAACTGGGATGTTCATATCTCTAAACTCACATCTGGTATTCTTAGGAGACAAACATTTTAGGCCTCTTTCTCAGGTACCCTCTGGGGTTGTGGTCCTGAACCTTTAAACAGTGCTTCCTGCTGGTGACACAGCATGCTTTAGAGGGGTGATGACCTGTACAAACAGCTGGTTAGTGAGTTATTCTGGTAGATCCCAAAAGCAGTGTGGTGATGACTGGCCAGAGTTTGAACACAGGCAAGAAACAATCCGCTGGTGAAGCTGAGAGTAGATAGAGGGTCAGAGGGAGAATAGAGGCATGAAAGGGGAGGAGCCCATAGCCCAGCCAGAAAAGAATGCCCAGAGAAATTAGGGCTGGCTGGAGGATGGACATATTAGATTGACCATATTAGTAGTGCACCATGATCTGGGTATCACTGGATTCTGTGAAGAAAATTGACTTCATTCCAGCATTAGAAAAGGCAGTGAGTGATAAAGAGCATTTTCTTGTTTAGATGATAAGTTTGGAGCTTCAAAAGTAATTACCTTTCCTTTTTTTTTTCTTTTTTTGTTTTGCTTGCTTTCTTTCTTTCTTCCTTTCTTTTTTGCACCAGGGATTAAACCCAGGAAGCACTTAACCACTAAACCAAATTTTCAGCCCTTTTGATACAAGATCACTCTAAGTAGCTTAGGGCAACATTAAGTTGCTGAAGATGACTTAGAACTTGGGATCCTATTCCCTCAGATTCCTGAGCCGCTGGGATTTCAGGTGTGTGCCATTATGCTGGCTAACAACTACCATTTTTGAAAGATACCTCTGGTTAAAAACAGAAGTCAGCTGTCTTTTCCTCAGAAACATGATTGCTGAACCCTCCTCAATCCTATCTTGAGTTTTACTTAATGGTGAAACCAGGAAGTCCTGATGCTGGACAAATGATACTCATGAATTGAGAATAAAGGAATCCTACATTTAAGTATCAAAATAGCATCTTGAATGCCATGAGTTGACATTGCACACTTACATACAAGTGTGCAAAAATATGATAGTTAACTTTTAAAGCCACAAATTTATTATTTAAAGAAGAAAATGGCCTTGATCACTTACTGCCTCTTCTACTGCTGGAATGAAGTCAATTGTCTTCACAGAGCCCAGTGATACCCAGTTCACAGTGCACTACTTTGAAATGAAACCTGTATTTGGGCATATGATATACATCTTTGGAGAAAGATCAAATGTTTCATTTTAATTTGCACTTACAGTGAAAGACCAATTAAAATATAGACCATCCTGGGGGTAGGAGTGCTTCTGTGAACAAATAACTGGATCTATGTTTATATTTTAGTTGAAGTATATAAAATTTCTTGTAGTGTACATGATAGGCAATCAGTAAATATTTGATTCCTCTTAACTCTGAGTAAGTTTGATATTTTTACCATCTTCTACCTGTCTTTATGACCATTTCAAATTGATGTAGGGACCTTAGTGTTAATGAGATTCAGAAAAGATAATGAGAAGATTGGTGTATCATGTGGATAACATACCCAATCCTCTTTACTTGCAATGTAAAAAAAAAAAAAAAAAAGTTTTGATTTGCTTGTGCCCTCAGTTGTTTACAAAGAAATTCTCCTATATCTTGGCAATCTTATGATTCCCTTCAAAATATGGACCCATGCAGGTCACATTCACTGTGCTGATGGAGAAGAGGGGAAGAGATTACCCTGAAGATAGGATGTGGACATTGTGTGTGTGTGTGTGTGTGTGTGTGTGTGTGTGTGTGTTATCATTGTCAAAGAAGAACTTATATGAGCCAAAATTATTTTGTATTCTCTTTACCCTCTTGGATTTACTAATTCCTTAAGACTCAGCTCAGTCATCACTGGAAGAAGGGGAACCTGCCTTTCCTAAGTTGTGCTACTGGGTGTTCAACCCAGGGATAAATTTGGAATCCTTATGCCTCAACCTCCCAGAATAATTTGAATTACAAGCATGCACCCCTCTATTTTGATGTTAGTTACTACTTTGTGAAGGTAACCACTTATCGAAACATCTCATTAATTTAATCTTTTCCATATAACAATTAATTATTAGTTATATTCAGTTAATTAATAGTTGGTAACTTATTTAGATACAAAAATTTGTGTAGATGAAATATATATTTAAAATATGTTGAAGCTACCAAGTGTGGTGACACATGCCTGTATTCCCAGATAATCAAGAGACTGAGGCAGAAGAGTCCACGATTTGAGGTCAGTCTCAGCAACTTAGTGAGGCTCAGTATCAAAATAAAATATGAAAAGTGCTGATATGAAGCTCAGTGGTTAAGTGTGCCAAGTGCCCCTGAGTGTAATCTCTGGTATTTAAAAAAAAGAAAGAAGAAAAGAAAAGAAATCTGATATAAAAAATAGTGTTCATTCATATGTCATTTTTTTGAATCATGATATCTTTTGACAAATTTAAATTTACTCAAATTGCTTTATACAAGATCATTACTTTTTTCATTTTTGTGCCTTTGTCACATTCCTAAATTCAAAATCAAATCAGCATGCCAGATAATTGAATCTATACTTTTACTTTTCTCAAATTACCCCCAATAAATCATTGGTATTCCAATTTTCAATTCTAAAGGCTGGTAGAAATTTGGCAGGAGTGAAAGGATTTAAATGGCCAGGAGGAAAGTGAAGATGATAAAGGATTCTAGATAATAAAGAAGAAAGGGCAGACATTTGTGAGAAGAGAAAAGTTTATGTTCAAATAGGATGCTAAAATATTATCAGCTATGAAAACAGAATTGAGAGAAAGTTGTATAATAGAAATTTAAATATAACATTTCCTATGGAGTATATTTGAGAAATCACACAGAGAGTGGGAATGTTGTTAAGTGGTAGAAAGATTGGCCTGGGTTCTATCACCAGGGCCAGAGAGAGAAAAAAAAAAGAGAAAAACCAGTACTAAGTGTGTTTGTAATGTATTAAGGAGAATAGTAAAGGAGTTAAATGGATCAAGGAATGGACTTGACCTTTTGTTCTTATGATACTCTATCCTGCATAAACCTAATCAGGATGGGGCTTTAAAATTCCCATATAATATAAAGGTTACCTGAAGAAAAAAAAAGAATATATATATATATATTCTCTTCAGAGGCACTTGAAGTTGTCTTTACTGTGGAAATGATGTCCAGAGATTGCAGCTGTTGTCCAGAGAGCCCAGAAGACACAAAACCCCTGAGCCACTTAGATGAATTTTCTTGCAACCACTAACAAGACCAATTATAGAGTCTTCAGGTGAGTACAAAATTCTCAGTAAATGAACTCATACTTTTTCCCTTACTTTTTTTTCTAAATTCACTTGTCAGAGGGCTTTACAAATAGGTGCTGAAGCATATTTAATAAAAATCATGTAATTATTTTTAGTTCATGCTTGAACTACAGAATTTTAAACTATCATTATTTTGAAATGCAGAAGTTAATATATTTTATTTTATGTTCCATGTGTGTCCAAAAAAAAAAAAAAAAAAAAACTTTTGATGTCATGTAGTTCTATTTTGAGAATGGGATCTAAGCTTAATTGGAAAACACAGAAGAATTCAAGGAATGCTGTTTTCTGAAACTTCAGGTTACAGCTTTGGTCTATGAAGTATCCAATGGAAATCCAGAATCTGGCGATGGCTTTGGAAAGCTGATATTGGTGAAAAAAAGAATGAGGTGCCAGAAATGGGAGGGTTTTCAATATCCATTCTGGTTTAGAAAGGGGAATTTTGATGACCTCCACTCATTAATTCTAAAAGCACATTTATTATTGTAAAATGCCAGTTGCCTTTTAAACACAGTTTGTATACTTCCAAATGTAAATGACCTTTTGGATAATAAGTCTGATATGATTGTGGATGTGTTGTTCTCAAACACTTATTTTTCAACATTAATTTTATAAACCTCTTTTTGAATACAAAAACTCAGAATATATCCTATGCTTTTTTAAAACTATCACTTATAAAATAGTTGGAGGTTTAAAACAAATGTGGTGATTTTTTTCATTGCAACCATTTTTCAGATTAAGTTGTGACCATAAACAAAATGGAAGGGATTGTGTTTTTCATTTGTTTCTTTACTTTCTTGGGTGAATGTTATTTTATCTCAGTTACTCTCTCTGTCCTATGATTAAGTTTGTTTTTATTTTCATTTTTCAAAGGACATTGATGTAAGAGGTATTACCCCAGAAAAGACAAGATTGGTAAGAGGATAGTAGCTACCAGATCTGCCATGTATTTAAGTTTTCTTAGGTAATAGATGTACTGAAGAGACTATAGAAGGGGTAAACGTTTCATTGAGACTTCCATATAATAAACAGAAAGCCAACTAAAACTGTGAGTGCTATAAATCTCCTGAAACTTTGCTGTTTGAAAGGAGATATGGTCTGATTCTCTAGAAAATATTTGTTTCCAACTTCAGGGGCCTGAAGCATTTGTCAGTCAGTCACTGATTACAGGCTCACCTTCTACCCATAGAAAACAGTTGGAGGCATGTCTGGGGTGTTCATTGGATTATCTTGTATTATTTCCAGCTCCTTATCTGCAGCTTTAGTGATACCTCTTTGGGTTGCCCTTAGAAAGTGGCCTTACTTAGGGCACTACAGAAGGGAATTCCTTTCCCTTTTAGACAGTTATCTTCCTTTTGTCATATTATTCTGTCTCCAGGGCATTTTTTATTTTATCTGAAGCTTTTTGAATGAGTAGACTGGCATTTGTGTTATTGATGTATGTTATTTAAGGGAGGTTCTGCTAAGATTTGGCAGGAGCATCCAGGTTTAAAGAGGTTGAGATTTCAAATACTGGGAGTGCAGCATATAAAAGGAAGCATAAATTTTATTTTAGAAGTAGATAATCTTCCATGTATGTTGTTAAGTCTAAACTACTTAAGGAATATATTGCAGGTGAGGTTTATTTTTTTATTAACCCCTAATGAAATAAAGTAATGTTTTTGCTCTTTTTTTTAGAAATACAGTATCACACATACTACAGGACTTCTAAAAATAATGTATCTGCTGAGTTGTGAGACTGAAGAATTTTAAACTCTTGTTGAGGTGTTTACACAACTGACACTTTGTCGGTGACCCAGAGAGAAATCTCAAAATATCATGATGTCACAGTTAAGGCCTCTGCTCAGACAAAAACATCCTGAGACTACTGAAAAAATATAGAGAATAATGTCCAATATAATGATAGCAAAGCATTCAACACAATCCTATTACATCTGGACTGGAAAAAATATATAGCTTTTAAGCATTTCTCTTCAGAAATGTATAAATGTAAATGGGTTAGAGTTTTCTTGTAAATTGAGGAAGTTGCATATATAGAATGCATTAGTTCTGGAAGTCAAAGAATCTTTTACAAAATCTCATGAAAGGCAAAAAATAAAATTGAGAAATATCCAGACTTCACCCCCCAAAATCCTGACTGATTATATCCACTTTTACAAAAAGAAGCAGGCCCAATGTTTCCAAGTGCACAAGATGAACAACAAGGAGTTGACCAATGTTCTATCTGAGAAAGAAAAGCAGCTCCCAGAACAAATAAATCAGAAATATATTGAAGACTTCCAGAAGGAGAAAAAGGAGATTGAAGAAAAACTGGTTCAGTTCAGAGAAAATCACCCTGATCTAGCCCAGGACCCCAAGACATCTGATGTCTACAAGAGGTGCCAAACACAGACCCCAAAGAGACAAGCTATGATTAGCATAAGAACATGACCAGGACAGGAGGCCCAGATTCCAAGTTGATATCAATAGACCAGTGGTCTCCATCAGCTGAAAGAAGAGAAGCAGGGTCTGAAGTCTCCACGGAGGGATTCACTGGAGATTTCTCACATGCCATCATCTATCAACCATCATTTCCTCACCAGGATCAAAACAGAACAATAAGGAAGAGTTTGAAGAGGAAGAAGAAAGTAACTCCTCAGTTTCAAGCAGTGGAGATGAAGATGGACATGGTGGGTCTGAGGGCAGTGATTCTAGCTTGCTTATCTTTCTGAGGGGAATCCTCAGACAGACTTCATCTGAACTTTATATATATTCTAAATTGTTATGGTCCTGCCTGAGAAATATACACAATAAAAGAAGGTGTCCAGGTTGGAAAGAAGGGAATATGGTGCAGTAATTTCTACACCAAGTTTGTAAACCTGGGAAAGGAAGATCCTTCTGAAAGAATCAGTGGAAGTGTTACCAAGTGGAATTACACTGAATTAAGACTCTAAGAATACAGAATGAGATAAGTGTGCTTTGGAATGCACACAGCACTAGACTGAATATTCTTGAAGTAAGTTCTGCTTTCACTTTCAAGCTTCCAGAGATAGTATAGAGGGGACACCCATAAACTTGTCACTCACTCCTTCTATGAAATTGTCCCTCAGAATGCTTGCACTGAATCTGGAATTAGAGATCTTGGATGGTAGTGGGTAGAGTAGGTACGTTAAGAAAATTGACCATCTCCTAGTATCTCTCTCCCATATGAAATTGGGCAGAGATATGCAGGCAGAAATATCTCTATGTGTATATTTACCTCCTAGTTCTAAATGAGACTTTGGTCACTAATTTTTTAAAATGGAATTAAAAAAAAAAAAAAACACCTCACCTATTTTGCCTAAATAAACTCATCCATGGAGTCAAAATTTTATAACTTTGAGAGCAGTTCTTATAAGTGATGCCTGAATTTATTCTGAGCAGAAGCTCCAATTTCTTCCTATTGCCCCAGGTGAGTGAATCTCACCTTTAATACTCAGGATAGATAATTACACAGATATATACAGGATAAATACACTACTCTGACTTTATCTTTTCTGACTTCGGCTTATGCACCAATATACAAATATATTGATTATTTTCATTGTCTTGTGTTTTTGAATGTATATGCAAGCCTAGGACCTTTTTTCTAATTTCTCCCTTGAATATTCCTTGCTATTTTCATATTTTGTCCTCATGAATGTTAGTATCATAATAGTTTAATCATATTTATATGAAAAACATTGAGTTTTCAGTGTTTAAATTGATCTGAACTTTAACAATTATTTTCAGATAATAATGGTATTATTTACAATTGCTGTACATCTGCTGCCTTTTCACTACTAAATATGTTGCATGAATATCTAGAACAATGTTAAGCAAAAGCACTAATATGATCCTGATTTTCAAGCTAAGTCTTAGTGAATTTTTATCCATGAAAATCATGCTGATATACACATTTGAAATAAATGAGGACATAGTAAGACATTGTATTTTTTCTTATTATTAATCAGTTTGAATATATATTGTTTACTAATTTGCTGATATACACATTTGAAATAAATTAGAACATAGTAAAACAATGTATTTTTTCTTAATATTAATCAGTTTGAATACATTGTGTTTACCACTCTGTCAAATACCTTTTCTCATAGAATGACTTTTTCTTATTGTATTAGGCAAGATTTTCCACAAAAATAGAACTCACAGACAGAGATGACTTCATTATGAGGAACTGGCTCAAATAGTTATGGAAGTTGAGAAGTCACATGATCTCCTATATGCAAGCTGGACACTATATAAAACTGGTGCTATAATCCAGTCTGAGTCTGAAGACCTGAAAACCAGTAAAGCCATTAGTATAAATCATAGTCCAACGTTAAGAGAAATACAATGAGATTTCTTAGCTCAGACAGTTTGGCAAGAAATGGTAAAACCTTCCATCATTTGCTTTTTGTTATATGTAGTACCTCAGTGGTGAGGAAGAGGTTCATCCATTTGGGGTAGGTAAACTACTCTACTGATTCCACTGATTCAAGTTGACACATAAAACTGTCACACTTAGTATTATTAGTAAAGAAACTGAGTTTTGAGTAACATGCCTAGTGTTATTCCTTTGTCACATTCCATAAATGAACCCCTTTGACTTTAAAATTATGCGTACAGCTTAATGGAATTCTTTCAGGTACTCTTAAGTTGGTAATATGATATTTAGACACTGCTTCTGAATATTAAACTTACTACCTCTTATTTTTCACATTTCATAATCTAGATTTGTATTGATACACCCCATACCACTGAGTAATAAGATTTAAGGGAAATCTGACATGTACTAAATATTTACCTAAATCCCAAAGATGTCTCTCACTGTCTTCTCTAGAAAATTTTTTTAAAATGCAAATAAATAAAGGGAGAAAAATTCCTCACCAACTCTTCCATACACAGAGTCTGGACTGGATTAGCTTGTACCCTCTTTTACTTTTCAGGAAATGGGATAAAGTATGGAATAACAAATGTACAAGTGTTCCCCTAAGTGCTATATGTTCACAGCACTCAAACTACGAGAGGAGGGGCAGGTTCCCCTTCTTCCAGTGATGACTGAGCTGAGTCTTAAGGAACTAGTAAATCCAAGAGGTAAAGAAAATGCAAAATTGTTTTGTCTCAAATAAGTTCTTCCTTGGCAACAATACCACATACACACACACACACAAAAAAAAAAAATTGTCCACATCCTATTGATTCTACATTCAGTATTATCTTCTCCCCTCTTCTCCATCATCACAGTTAATGTGACCTGCTCTCTCAATCCCTGATACAAAAAAATAATTATAATATTTGAAGGAAATAATTAACCTTGTTCTCTATTCCACATTATATTCCCCTATAGTTCCAGTTCTGTCTAAATATTCTTCTTCTCTTTCAAAATTGTACTCCTTATGTTTTCTCTATTAAGGATATCCTTAATTTAAACTTCCAGCTTAAACCAAAGACATCCTTGTAAATTTTTGAGTTCTCAATTTTAGGCTTTTGAGGTCTTAAAAAAACATATGCAGTAGGTAATTTGCCTCAGTCTTTTATTTTCCACTCAACTTTTCAAAGGAAAGATCAGAGGAATCAAAAACAGGAAATAAAATCTCATAAAATCTTAGAAAATAAACACTAGAATATTTTCTCATATTTTTAATTGTTATAGTTGTACATCAGTAATTTTTTAAAATTTATATTTTATCTGTTAAATAAAATGGATAAGAGTCCACTGATTTGAACTAGTCCTCAACAATTCAAACCAAAATAGATCCACTGGTGCTAATATTCCACAACACTAAATGAAGATCAAACTGTTCATTGGTCCTTGTGAGAAACCAGGAGGGAATGACCAATTACCTAAAGAGGCCAGTTTTTGCCAACATAGTAAGAGAATGTTTTGTGTTTTAACCCTTAGAAGGAAAGCAAGGTGACGCTAACCAGTTCACTTTGTCTTATACCCTTCCTTAGCTTCTGCTAAAACAACAGTATAAAAACAAGGGAGAGAACTGAATTACAGCAGATGGGGTAGAGTGAGAAGATGGGAGGGGAGGGGAGGGGGATAGTAGGGGATGGGAAAGGTAGCAGAATACAACAGTCACTAATATGGCGTTATGTAAAAACGTGGATGTGTAACCGATGTGATTCTGCAATCTGTAAATTTGGGGTAAAACTGGGAATTCATAACCCACTTGAATCAAATGTATGAAATATGATATGTCAAGAGCTTTGTAATGTTTTGAAAAACCAATAAAAAAATAAAAACTATTGTTCTGTGAGACCTGGCATAGTGCCTCTCTATTTCTGTGTTTTATTTTATTTGTGCACCCCTTTATTTATAAACAAGATGAAATTCATGAGTTGAAAATAAAGCCAATTATATTATTTAACCAAATTTGTTGAAAATTTGTTTTTCATGAATCCAAAGAAAAGTCTTATTTAAAATTAAAAGTATT
This sequence comes from Marmota marmota marmota, assembly GCF_001458135.2. NCBI lineage: Eukaryota > Metazoa > Chordata > Mammalia > Rodentia > Sciuridae > Marmota > Marmota marmota. Next base: position 437,536 of record NW_026005793.1, on the reverse strand, counting down.
TATTTGAACAATTATAAGTAAAACAGAGCAATGCAACATAAAACAAAAGCAGTTCTCAAATCAGACAATCCCCAGAATTAAAACAAATTCAGGGAACTCCAGCCCAGGACTTGATCTTATAGCATTTATAGAACCTGGAAGTGAGATATAAAGACAATTTCATTGGTTCGTGTGTTACAGAGGCTTCTCTGATTAGTTGATATTAGATACTGTGGTTAAACCCTATAATAACTTGGTCTGTTAGTCTTTCTTATTATTTATTTATTTATTATTCTGAGAATTGAACCCCTCTCAAGCCACTGGGATTATCAACATGCATCACGGCACCCAGGTTGGTTTGTTAGGTTTAGGGTGGGAGCTCTGTCCAAATCAGTAGTTTTCAATGAATTTTATTTAACAGACATATTTAGAGATATAAGGCAGGACAAAGGGTAATATGAAATTTGGACCCCAATCACACTCATGCAACATAGTTTAACTGGAAACCAAAATAACGTTTTCTGATTTGAAAGTACTACAGTTTCCATCATCTAGTAACATTAACACATAATCTTGAATGATTGGTCATTAGCAATGAATCAAGGTGAATATGAGGGCAGAGCACTAGGAAGATGTTTCTCCAAGTCCACAGTTCCCAACCACAGTTGGATCCATAAACTGGATACTGCTGGTAACATTAAGGGCTCAAGGGCAGCACTTCATTTATGCTGTTGTAATTCCTTTGCTTAATTTTGCTACACACAATTTTATTTTAGCTACAGTATTTGCCAACTCAATTAGTTTCTTGACTGACTATTTTCCACAGCATGTCCTTCATATTTTTACTTTCTTAGCATTGTATCATCAGTGATGTTCTTTTTCAATTTGTAACTCTCCCTCTTACAATTTCATCTACTTTTTTTATAACTAAAACATGCTATGATTTCCACATTGGTTTCTATTCTTATTTCTATGAAGAATTATACTTTTGCCAAAGGAAAAAGAAGAAGTATGAATAAACAACAAGAAAAGCCTTGTATTTTTTATGTAAATGACGAGGATTCCAGTGTTCTCGCCTTGATTTCACTTCTCTGTTTTATAACCAAGTTATAATAATTGTTACATAGGTCTATAAAAATGAAAGACAGTAAGAATATGTAATAGGCTAGGAGCAATGGTACACCCCTATGATGCCAATGATTTGGAAATATGAAGCAGAAGGATCATAAAATTAAGGCCAACTTCAAAAGTTTAGGGACATACTATCTCAAAATAAAACAAACAAACAAATAAAGCACCAGGGATATGGCTCAGTGGCAGGGTGCCCTGACTTTAATCTCCAGTACCACAAAATGCTTTACAAAAAAGTAATTAAGCATTTTCAGGAGCATCATTGGGGTAAGATATTCTTTTAACAAGGGCTGGAAAAAATTACCAGGCAGATATATAATTTTTCCTGGGGTACATCTTCCCTGGTGCCATCCCCCACATCATTTCCTGCAGCCACCACAAGGGAAGTAGCTTCCCTCTGCTGGGCCCTTCCCCCCAGAAATGCTCTTAATCAAGAGCATTGGGGTCAGCCACCTATGGATTGAAACCTCTGAAACCAAACTCTGAGACTCAAAAAAGCTTTTCATCCTCTAAGTCATTTTTGTCAGAAATTTTGGTTACAGTGAGGGAAAAGTTCAATAAGATACTTAGCTATTAAAGGACGATGTAACATAAACAGGAGGGGGAGAGAGTCAACTATAAAATCCAGTTGGTATAGAGAGTAAGAATAAGGGAACATTTCTGAAAAGAATTTTCATAATTTGGAGAATTGTTCCTGTTTTAGTTGTCCAATTAAGAGAATAAAAACAAGTAAACTGTTTCTTAACATATGACCCTCACTTACTCAGACAATAAATAAGGGAACGTTCAACACATCACCAAGGTTGAAAAACAGAATTTAATCTTGAATTGTACTCACTCCTAATTGAAACCCAAAGTATCCTCACATCCTTGATTAAAGATTACATTACTTTCAGCTTGGTGCAATGGCCCACACCTGTAATTCCAGTCACTCTGGAGACTAAGTCAAGAGGATCATAGTTCAGAGCCAGCCTCAGCAAACTACTGATTCCCTCAGAAATTTGGTGAGATTCTATCCCCACCCCCCCAAAAAAATCAAAAGAACAGAGGCTGTGGTCCAGTGGTTAAAAGCTCCTGGGTTTAATCCCTAGAATTAAAATAAAAAAGCATACCTTATTGCATTAAACATGAACTCTTTTGAGTGTTTATTCTGTTGTGACTATATTTTTTTCTTCTCAATAAATAAAATCCCTGTCATTGTGTATGCAGCATACTCAGAAATATCTTGTAGCTTTGTGTGTCATAGGATGAACTTGAACTTATAGGATGAAAACAGATATGCTGTGGAAATCACCAAGACTTTCCCCAATTCAGGCCCCCTTCATCACGATATTTTTCAGCTTCCCTAGTGGATGGCACATGGCAACAATTTTCCCATTTTTGCATCCACAGATAAAAATCCAGTTGTTGAAAATCTTCCTTTTGACTATCTCCTATATTTAGAGAAACAAGTGAGAACAACACAATTTCCAATTCTTTAAAATTGCCATCTATGTTAAGGCAAATTGGCCTGTGCCCTAACAGATCCCATAAGAGGCTTCAACTTATGGGTGTCTGTGAGAAACAAACCCTGAGGCCACATGTTCACATCTGTAATCCCAGTAACTTGGGAGACTTAGGCAGAAGAAGCACAAATTTGAGGCCACACTCAACAGGGTATGAGGCTTTAAGTAACCTGAGATCACGTCTCAAAATAAAACATAAAAATAGCTGGAGATGTGACTCGGGGTTAAGCACCCCCTGAGTACAATTCTCAATACCAACACACACACACACACACACACACACACACACACACAGAGAGAGAGAGAGAGAGAGAGAGAGAGAGAGAAATGAACCCTCAGTTTGGTGGAATTCAACATATTATAAATGACACAATTCCTTCACAAATCATTATTTTTTCTCATGAGTATACCCTCAAAATGTTTTTTTTTCTTTTTTAAATAGAGATAGGTATCCCATTAGTTATAAAAATATTTTGTGTTTATAGCAACTTTAGCACAGTGATTTAATAATATTTTAATTTTATTGTTGATTTTCTTCATCACTCTAAGTTACATTTTAGCTTCCTCATCACTATAGATCTTCATATTCCACTGGTACATATTTAGCCCTGGAGAAATGTCAAAATCAACTTTACATCATAAAATAAGATAATAATTTCAAATTTCAAAATAGCAGACCCTCCTTAACTGCAAATCTGGAAATCTCTTTCTTGCCTTTCATTGACATTATTTTCTAATATTTTTTTCTGTCCTATTATCTTAGCAGCACTTTGGAAACTTTTCTCAAGCTAGCATAATATGTGTTTACACTATGCTTTAATTCTAATGTGGAAAGGGGAATAATAAAAATTGTGTAAATCTAGGACATAACAATTCATGTTAAACTTAAGAAAGGCATTTTAATAAATATGTACTCTACAGGAAAAATACAAATTAACTTTAAGTTCCTTTTTTGTGAACACAATTTAAATGTAATAATGAAGCTATGTGAAGCTTAAGAAGGCATGAGTATGAACATGAATTAAAGAAATTGCATAAATTTCATCTTATTAGCAGGGTAGGCTGCAACTTTATTTACTGAGAATAAAGAAGGTGGAATGGACTTGCTGATAGCACTTGACACTGTAGATTAGCCAGTGATAGGAAGGAGTGAAGAAAATTCATATTAAGAGTTGGGAATTATTTTAATAATATATTAATATTTGATGCCAATATTTATTTTGGATACTCTTTTAAATTCTAAGGTGAACTCTAATTGCATTATTTTATCTGATGTCACAATCATTGGGATGAATGTTTGTCTATCACTTAAGATGATTCACCTGAGAGGGATAACGTAGAACCCAAAGTTAAAGCTTATTTGGAGACAAACTCCTTATTTTCAAACTCGTCAATTCCTCCTGGCTCAGCTTCTTTTTTTATAATGAGTGCAGTATTGGTGGTTTCCATTTTCTATTTTTTTGAGGGGCACTGGGTATTGACCCAGGGCACCTAATCATTGAGATACACCCATAACTATTATTACTTTTGAAACAGTGTCTTGATAAGTTACTTAGGATCTCACTAAGTGTCTAAAGCTATCCTTGAACTAGCAACTCTGCTGCCTCAGCCTTCTAAATTGGTGGGATTACAGGCAGGCTCTACCAATCCCAGTAGTATTATTTTTTAATTTTTTTTAATATTTATTTTTTAGTTATAGGTCGGCACAACATATTTATTTTACTATTTTATTTTATTTTTATGTGGTGCTGAGGACCGAACTCAGTGCCCACGCATGCCAGGTGAGTGTTCTATCTCTTATCCATGGCCCCAGACCAGTGTTATTGTTTTTTTAAACAAATACATTATACATTTGTATGTAAGCCACACAATATATGATCAGTAAATTGAAGTCTATAAGTCTTTTCACCAGGACTGATTAGTAATGAAACTGGCAAAGTGAATGTAGGTAACTTCAAGGCTACATAGTGAACACTCATTCCTGGGTATGGCAGACAGAAATGTCTACCAAGATACACATTTTCATTTTTTATGAACAAACATTTCTTGATTTCTACAATACATTCAGGCAGAACATTTGATTGCATAAACACATTGACAATAAATAAAAATCAATAGAGTATTATATCATGGCAAGATGGCAAAGTCAGTAGGGAGTACAAGTCTGTATTCTGTTTCTTATCTTCCCACCTCATGTCTCATGCCCTGTGGTATCATCATAAATATTAAATACCCACACATTCACCCCTGCTAGGAATTAAACACTGCATGCAGTACAAATGCTCTACTACTGAGCTATAGCCTTAGTTCCTTAAATTAACATAAAAAAATTATGTGTGCCCACCATGATTGTAACACACACAAACACACATGCACACACATATACACACATGCACACACACACACACACACACACACACACACCTATACTACCTTTTCTCCACTTCAGGTGAATTGATTACTAGGATTTATTAGATCTAGAGGGGCATTTCACACTCACAGGTGCATTGTGAATAGGCAGATCTGGGTAGATGTGCAAACTCTGCGTTCGTGTATTAGAATTTGATTTGGAATAAAAAAATCCATGTTTTTGTAATCATACAAAGGTAAAAGAACATTGAGTCAACCACAACCTATATTATGGATAACGGGCAACTAAAGATGATTTTTATTAAAAGGAAATTGAGCCAACAAAATTTACATTGTATCCTATCTTCATATTTAATAAAATAAGATTAGATAAAGATAAGGGAAAGATAGAAGTATAATATTATTGCTTTGCTTCAACTGATAAGGGGCCCTCAAATATGGATTTCTAAGGCAGAGAAGTCAGGTTCCTGAACTATTCCTGATTATATGTGAAGTGCAAAACAAAACAAAACAAAACAAACAACAACAACAAAAAGACGAGCAAGCAAACAAACAAACAAACAAACAAACAAAAAAAAAAACCCAGCCTAACAGGAAAATTCAGGGACCCTGTAGGATATTTCCGTATAAAGGAATGTTGGCAGTATTCAAAAAACTCAGTCTTTCACTATGAAAATGAAGGAACACACCAACATGATCCAGAGGTCTCTCTGTATTAGAGAAAAAATATTTATTTTCATATCTTTATATTATTCACAAATAATTAATAAATAATTGTATGCAACAAATTTATTTCTGTTAGTAAATATGTCATTAATATCAAAATTTCCAGATCCATTACCCAACCATTCTCCCTGAACAACAGTGTTGCTTTGTACTCCCACAAGTAGTAGCCATCAAGAAAGATCTTCCTAAAATCCTGTGATGATTCCAATCATGAGATGAATTAATAAATGTCTACCTTTCCTGTCTTCAGTTGTTTCTGAAGGAAGTAGACTCTCAGACTTACACCCCATTGGTTGACTTTTGTGCTCTTCTCTTTTAGATTTCTCTGGTTTCCTTGGATCATTTCCCAAAAAGATCTCATTTGTTTTAGAAAATTCTCTTGAAAGACAACAAAGTTTAAGACTAGACAAGCACACAGACATTGATTTCAGAGCCACAATGATAGATTTAAAAAAAGTTTTAAGGGGAACAAAAGAATGGTGTTTCCAGGATTGATATGGGTAATTATCAATTTTAGGAGATTCAGACTATGGAATCACAGAACTTAATAAATCATTTTCCTAGAGAAACTGACACATACAAAAGTTTAGTAAATTCTTAGGTAGTTTTGAATTTGCTTCAGAATTTGGATCTAATGACACCAATGTTCTGTGAGTTTCAATGTACTATATCCTCTTTAGAAGGCTTTTGAATCTGTCCCCAGCCCATGGTGCTACCAATTGAACCCAGGGGCTCCTGCATGCTAAGAAGGTGCTTTACAGCTGAGCTACATCACCAGTAATTTTTAAAAGTTATTACTGTTTTGTTTAGCATTAAGGTCTAAGCTCCCTATGTCATCCTCAAACTGAGTATCCTCTTGCCTCAGTCTCATGAGTAGCTGGGATTACAGGGGTGCACTACCACCTCTAGCTGTACTAAATAGTTTTGTTAGTTTAGAAACTCTCTAATTCTCATGAGAGCTTTGAAGTTTCTGAAGCAGTATGCCATATAATCAATTTATTATAATAAAGAATAATAAATTAGGTTCACCATTCTCCCAGTCTCCATAAAGGCAGATACAAACACATATATTATTCAGAATATTATTACTGGTATGTACAGCTCTATGGAACACTAAGTTAAGCTGGTGATTCTTAGCTTTATATTCTTAGTCATCCTGCACTCCAACTTTCTCAGTGACATCAAAGCATCACTTACCAGGTACTACTCAGTAGCCTCTTCAATGGGACAGCGTCTGTGAGCCCTGTGCTCCTGAGACTTGGAGCAGAGTGAAGAGAGCAGGTTTTTGTCCTCCTCTCAGAAGAACTTTTTTCTCATGGGTCACACATATGTGATCCTTAGAGCTCAGGAAATGCTTGAGACTGGCTTATCTGGCAGTGGATACGATATTCTTCAAAGGAACATTGCTCTTGAAGTGTCTCTGCTGTGATGGCTCCCTGACATAGGGCAATGGTCAGGAGTTCGGGCTTCTTTTCAGTAAAGGCAGAGACATGCACTAAAGAAGCTATGCCCACATCCTATGGTGACTGGGTCTATAAGGTAATTCATGCAGATAGAGCAGATGAGTTCTTTCTGAAAGACTTGCAGGATGTCTGAGACCATTTAATTCTTTTGTCTCTCTTTATTTTTAAGGGCTAAAAATCTGAACAATTTTAATTTTATACCCAGAAAAGACAAAGAATTAAGAAAAGTTTTACTCAAGTCATGATGTAATAATAATCTTATGTCTAAAGAAGTATAGAATTTACTTTTTATATGATACTAACAAAAACTGAGACATAAAAATATCTCTCAAAATCTGTAGAAACCACCATGACTTCCCTAGTAATCAGCATTCTCATCCTATATTTTTCTCATGCATAATCCAGTTTCATATAATCCCTAGTGGTCTTCCTTTCCAAATTGAGTTGAGACAGAATGGCTCCCACAGGGAAGAGTGGTGAGGAGAAGGGCTGCTTTGCCATTAAGAAAGTGGTAACCAAAGAATACCCTATCAGCAATCACAATCCCATCCAGGGAGTGGGCTTCAAGACATGTGATCAAGAAATTTGCTATGAAGGAAATGGGGACTCTAGATATGCACATGTATTCCAAACTCCGCAAAAATTTCTAGAAAAGAAGAACACACAGTGTCTGAATTCTGTATCTATGTTCAATTGTCCAGAAAACATAACAAGGATGAAGGTTCACCAAACAAGTATTACACTTTGGTAGTCTACATTCCAGTTGTCCCATTCAAAAACCTAGACAATATGGATGAAAACTAATGGCTGATTGTCAAATGAAGTTATAAAACTGCCTTTTAAAAAATAAAGGAATCTCAGTTTCATGGAGATGTGACATTCCTCTAAACAGTTTTAAGCATGGGTGTTTAGCCCAATTTACATTTTTATAGTGTGGATTCAGAATACCCTTAACAATAGCCATAATGCTTACTGCCAGTAATTCACATGGAAAAGGGCATGTGAAGGCTAGGGACTTAGCTCAGTGGAAGAGTCAGGCCCATCATTATGGAGGCCCTGGGTTTGGTTTCCAGCACCATAAAAAAAAATGAAAAATGTGAAAAAAGAAAAAAGTGAAAAGGAATGGCCCTGCCATTGAACTTTTACCTTAGTCATTTTATTTAAATATTAAATTTGATAGTATTATGATTTCAACCAGAACCCACTACTCCCAAACAATTTCTAAATGTTTAAGGGCTAATGATTAAAGTTAATATTGCAAAACTGTATCAGATTTCAACCAAAGTCTACTGAAAAATATATTAATCTGTTGATAAAAATCCTACCTTTATTATATATTCTCCTGTAAAAAATACACACAAATTACAACAGGTACATCTTGCAAATCATTAAAACTATTATCAAGTAATGTTCACATTAGAAAAATAATACACAACAGACACTAGTATGGCAGTATGTAAAAAAGTGGATGTGTAACCCATGTGAATCTGCAATATGTATATGGGGTAAAAATGGGAGTTCATAATCTGCTTGAATCAAATGTATGAAATATGATATGTCAAGAGCTTTGTAATGTTTTGAACAACAAATAAAAAATAATAAAAAAAGAAAAAAATATTTATATTAATTGATGCCAGAAAACCAGCAGTGCTTTCTGTTGGAATGTATTTTGCCACACTTTCTGAACAGGACCCCATAGCTCAAAAAATAAGAACCAGTAATTGAGATGACAGATAATTAAAAACTTTCTGCACAACAAGAAACCAACAGAGTGAAGAGAAACTACTGAACAGAAGAAAAATTTTGTCATTATCTCTTATGATAGAGTATTAATATTCAGAACAGAAAGAACACAAAACATTGAGCACTATAAAATCAACTAACCCAATTAACAAAGTAGGCATATGAACTGAACAGACAGTTCTCAAAAGAAATACAAATGTCTGACAACTGTATGAAAATATGCTCAGTGTATAGAGGATGCACACCTGTAATCTCAGAGATCCAGTTTCAGCAACTCAGTAGACTCTAAGTAACTTGTTGAGATTCTGTATCAAAATGAAAATTAAAAAGGTCTGGAGAGGTGGCGCAGTGTTAAAACATCTCTAGGTTAAGTCTCTTGTACCCAAACTTCATAAAAAAAATATCAAGGAAGGATAAAAGAAATATTTAATATTTGTATCCCTCAGGGAAATTCAAATAAAAAAATACACTGTGATTCTCCCTCCAATGAGAATAGAAATCATCAAGAATACAAAACAAATAACAGCAAATTCTGGTAGGGATGTGAAAACAGAAAATATTATAAACTTCGGTGAGGATGTAAATTGTTTTTTTTTATACAAAGGAACAACAATGCAACACATAAATTATTGAAGTAAATTAATCATCAAATTAATTCCAAGGGATGTACAAAGTTAAGAAAATAGCAGTCTAATCATTTCTAAGAAAGCAAATTATATCACTTCACAGAAAATAAGTTTATTTTGCTTATAATTGAAGTTCATATATTTGCTTGCTTTGATATGGGAAAGTAAGAGGAATCGCTCTTCTGTAAACTGACCTAAGAAATATGTCTGTGGGCTCATCGATACCTGCTCCAGAAGTAATAATATGAATGGTACTGGCAGGCTTCAGAAATCTTCCAGCCAGTCCAAAAGGCACTCTGTGGTTTCTGGAGAAGAATGAGTTGGGCTCTTCAAGTTTTTTTTTTTTTTTTTTTTTTTTTTCAATTGGCCCTAAAACCATACCCACATTCTCTAAGAGATTGCTTTCCTTGGAGCTTGGGGAAGATGCTTGAATGTATGATCCATTAGGTTTGTCCAAAATAGAAACTGATTTAGCCCCTTGGCTAATCTCCATAAACAATCTTGTAAAAACTTCCTCTCATCAATAGCCACTGATTTTACAACGCTTGAAACTTCATAGGTCAACGTTCAATGTAATTTTTTGGAATTTTTTTTATTTTTTGTCTATGAAATGATTGAAATGAAGTGTCATAAATTTATGTTTTTAGCGAGCATTTTGGGAAACTTGGAAATGTTTTGCTTCAGATTGGCTTTAATTCTATCCTGTCTTATAGAGAGTTATGCAGTTATCCGTTTATGTTTTTTTTTTTTTAATTTTAATCCAAGAATATCTTTGATCCCTCTCTACATTGGAGATTTCTCCAGCCCTCACATTCCAGATTATGCTTCCCAAGGCCTCCATCAAGAGAAAAAATTTGATTTGGCAGTGCCTGACCCATTTCAAGAGTACATGAAAGAAAGGCCAAGATTATTCCTTGCTCAGTGAACTTTGTGGGGCAATTTAATGTGTAATTTACATTATACTTATTTGTTTAATTTTTATTTGGTCTGAGTTGCTCAGGCTGGCCTTGAACTTGATATCTTCCTGTCTTAGTTTTCCAAATGGTGAAATTACAGGTGTGCACCACTGGGACAGTTGTACTTTGCTTATTATTACAAAAAGGAAAGAACAATGCAAAAATATGAAATAGTTTATATACTGACTTTGAGAAATAGTGTTTTAAAAAGAATTAAATCATATTGCCAATGTACCAAACATGATTTTTAAATACAGATGCCTCCCTTTTCCTGGCATACTTCACACCAAGATTCAATTGTGGGAATACAAGGGTTTTAGAAGGAATGAGAATTCATACCTGACCTTTTAGTCTTCCAACATACCTATATGTATATATACAATTTATGGTATGGTTCGTTTTCACAACTGTGCTTTCTAGAAATGATCTTGGATTCTAAAAGCACAAGCTGCACTCTGGAGTCCCATAATTGTTAAACACAAAGGCTTTATTTCCAGTTCTAAATCAAATTTTCTAGCAGAATCCACTACTCTGCAAAGTATAAAAATCTATTAAGAAAATCTGAGCAGAACTTGTGGAACAAGCCTGTAATCCCAGCCACTCCCTGACTAAGTCAAGAGAACCACAAGTTTCAGACCAGCCTCTGCAATTTAGTGAGTGCCAAAGAGATTGAACTAGATCCTCTCTTAGAATTTAAAAATAACACACACACACACACACACACACACACACACACAGCTGGGGATGTAACTCAGTTCTAAATCACCCCTGGGTTCATTTCCCAGTAGCTAAATAAATTGATTAATTAATAAAAAATTTAAAATGATTAAATTGAATTTTAAAGTAATAAAAAGCTGGGATACATATAGTTCAGTGGTAAAACACCCCTTTGTTAGGAAGAAAGAAAAAAAAAAGTAAGAAGAGAAATTAAAGAAAAAAAGAACCTCCTATTATTTTTTCCAAAGTATTTATAAAATTGTTGTAGGGGTCTTGAGAATAAAATGATTTAATTTATTATTATTATTATTTTTGGTATTTGAAAAAATTCTGATAATTAATTTCTGGTTTTTGTGTAATTGCAAAATAAACTCTAAATGTCTGCTTTGTTTTGGAGAAAGCAATTGATGGTTTTCAAAGCTTGTAAAGCTGACTATTATTTCTGTCTAGAGAAATAGGGCCACCTTTCCCTGAGAAAATCTACACAAGTTCCTTCCAAGACGGATATTAAAGCTGATATCAGAGAGAAAGGAAAGGTTCATGTTTGTTTCACTTTCCTTTGGATTCTTCACTGGTATCTACTGCCACCAAATGAGAATAAGATTGGATTATTTTATGGCAATGATTTCCACAAATCTTGATGTTACTTTTTTTTTTTTTTTTCTGGTAAATCTTAGAACCAGAGACCCTGAAATCAAGATTGTTTAGAAGTTGCAGGTGAGTGGATGGCAGAAGACGACAATGGACAATAGTATGCATATTTTCACAAAGAACTGGGTACTAACTTGGGGCTGCTTCTAATGAATTTCCTTTCGTGGCTCTAACCATGAAGAGCAGTCCAGCAGCGCTGCTCTCCTGCAGCGAGCTCTCCCGGGTTCCACCACTTGAAGTTTATAGCGCTCGGGCTAGGCTGGGCTTGAAGAGCCAGAATTGTGGAGCCATCTCAGTTGTTTGCATGCAGTGCACTAAATTTCCACTAGAGGGGGCGAGGTCTGCCCCCGCTCTGGGCGCACCTAGATCCGGAACCCATTCTTCGCACTGTCCTCCTTGTTCTGCTGTTTTTTGTTTGAAAAAATTGATTCCTTTCATGCATCAAATGGAATATCTTTTCACGTATTTGGAAAATTTTATATCCATTGCCCATTTTAATTAAGTTGTTGTTTTGTACGAACTCCGAATATTAAAGAATCTCAAGAGGCTGTATTGTCTTCTAGATTTTGTATACATCAGCAATCCTGAGAACAGTGTCCCACTCAGAGTCAGAGCACCATACCGTCTTTGTTAGAGCAGGTCATAATTCTTTGCTCTTAGGTCATTTGATTCTCATTTTCCCCTCTGGAGAGGGTGTAAGTGAGCAGACCAGCCACACTGACAACAGTGGCTAAGGGCACCAGAGATTCTCATTATGGGGATATTCAGATTCATAATCATTAAAGGATGATTCCATTTTATGAATATCTCACAACACCGTCTCCAGGGTCCCAATTGCTAGAATCAAATAAGAACTGTTACTCCAGTTCTCTGCAATAAACTGATTATAAAATGTATAACAAATTTTGTATCTGTAAATAAATAGTTTTAAGATCTTTTAGGATTTTGCTGTCTTAATGACACCTAAAAATTTGTAGGGTGCTTACTATTTTCCAGGTAATGCATTATTTCTGGCTCATTTAATATTCATAACACCTTCTGAAGTGCTAAAGTTAGGAATGAATTAAGTTTAAAAAAGAAATTGAGCTTGAAAAAGAAAATAATTAAAAAATAAGTTTGGAGAAAATAAAGAGCTTAAGACTACCTGATAATGCACCTTGAGATTAACTCAGAAAATCAAGTATAGAAGCATTTCATTAAGTTTGTCATTAATACTTCCCATTTCTGAAAACCTGCAATCAGGGTGTTACTTAAGACTGAGGGATAGAGATGGGTTTGGTGCTACATGCCTTTAATTCCACTGACTCAATAGGTTGAAACAGAGGATTGCAACTTTGAAGCCAGACTGAGTAATTTTGTGAGACTCTAAGCAACCTAGTGAGACCTGGTCTCAAAATAAATAATTTTAACAGGATGCAGATATAGCCCAATGGCAAAGCACTATTGGGACCAGTTCCCAATACCCCTAACAAACAACAAAAAAGAGTAATGAATTGAGAACAAACAAACAAACAAACAAAAAAAAAAAACCAAAAAAACACTGAAGAATAGTTCTGATGCTGTATTGGAAGTAGAATTATTCACTGTGCTTCTAACATTCTGATTTCTATTACTTCATCATTCTTAGTAGTATATGACTATGAGTGTGTGTGTATGTGTGTGTATGTATATATATATATATAATTTTTCTCTATCTGCAATTTAAAAAAAAATCAATTCATCAGATTTATGACAGATTTTTATCTTTATGAAATTACCTATGTCACTTTTGTTTTATACAAACAGATTTTTGGAAGAAAGCCAAAGAAACACAAGTTAGATGAGCTTGAAAGTTTACATGTATTCTACTGCTAAGCTCCATTCCAGTTCTGAAGAAAGTAAGTCCTAAATTAAATTCTACCTTTTGTTAAATAAACATTTGTTAAAAGTTGAGTATTAAAATTTTACCCAAAATTTAATGTAGGTTTGAGGAGTCTCTATTCCTTAATACTTATGCTGGTGTTGGAATGAAACCCAGGGCCTTCAGCATGTTAGGCAGGTGCTCTATCACTGAGCTACACTTCCATAGCTGAGATCAAATGCATGAATCACCACTCCAAACTATTTTTTTTCAGTGCTGGAGATGAAACTCAGGGCCTCACACATGCAACACAAGTGTTCTACCTCTATGTTATGCTGCAGGCCTCCTCTTTTTTATTATTTTATAATACAAGTTCTTATTAGGTTTACCAGGATGGTCTCAAATTTGGTATCATCAGGTCTCAGCATCTCTAGTAGCTGAACATTGTGTGTGTGTGTGTGTGTGTTTGTGTGTGTGTCCACACCCAACTCCTTTGTTTTCTTTTAAAAATCCAATTCATGTTGAAAGTATTCAAATTCCCCCTGGTAGGTTTTCTAAAATTTCTTTATATGACATAGATAGCTCTTTTCAAGCTTGGGAGATAGAGAGTAATGAACAAAAGGCTATTTTAGTGGTCCACCTATGACCTCTAGTTGCAAAAGATATTCTAAAATGCTCTTGTGTGGGGTACTTCATTTAGGTTTTGTTTTCTCTTTTTTTAAATTTTAGTACTGATGACTGAATGCAGGGCCTTAAATTCATGCTATGAAAGATTCTTTACCATTGATCTACATCTCCAGGCTTTTTCATTTTGAGTTGGGATATTCCCAAATTGCCCAGGCTGACCTCAAACTTGCAACCCTCCTTCCTCAGCCTCCCAAGAAGCATGAACCACTACTTCATTCAGTGGTCTTTTCAAACTAACAGGAGCATTGTGAATAGTGAGTACTGTCTAGATGTGAAAACTCATGTGTTCCTGCATTAGATATTGATTTAGCATCAAAAACCCAGGTTTTTTTTTTTTTAATCACACAAAAGTAAAAAAAACAAAACAAAACAAAACATTGAATTAACCACAGACTCTATTACAGTTAAGGGCTTCTAAAGATGGTTTTTATTATAGAAAAATTGAGCCAACAAACAAAATTTTGCACTATATCCTATCTTCATATTTAATAAGATGAGGTTACATTAAGATAAGTAAAAAAGACAGCTACAGTATTATTGCTGTGTTTCCACTGAGAAGCAGTCCCTCAAATATGGAGTATGCAGGCAAAGAAGTCAGGTGTCTGAATTATCCCTAATTATGTGTGGCCTGTGGGGGAAAATGGCCTGAGAGGAAAATTCAGGGACCCCGTATGATAAATCCACATATGGGAACTCTTGGCAACATTTCAAATATTCACACTTTCACTTTGAAAATCAAGGAACATATCAACATGTCCCGGAGATCTCTTTATATAAAGAGAAAATATCTGGGAGGTGGTCAACAGACTAATATGTTTATCCTTCTTCATACATAAAAGGAGAAACATATACTCAAATTCAGTGTGTGGTTCTTCTTTACCGTAGGATCCCTACAGACTCCTAGAGCCCAGTTCCAAGAATCACTCACATCTACCTTCCAGTAATGTTTCCCAGAAGCAACAACCTGCTCTCCCCATGCAGCAAAATAGTTTGATCTGTCAGAATTCAAAGATTCATTTTCATTGTCTTGTCCAAATGTTAGTCTTCTCACACCATCACACAGCACTACCTTGAGAGTGTTTCTTTCATTACAGAAAGAAATGTTCACTGTGAAAAGAAGAGAATATTTCAGTCAAACATTCTTTTTAAAATTTATATGAGATGAGAGTCTACTTAGAGACTTAAAAGAAAAAAAAACAAACAAGGATTAGTGGAACAGCTCTTACTAGAGAAACATCAGATTCAAGGGCTACCAGCAAATCTGAACATTTACTAACAGGAGGAAATATTCCTAAAAAGTCAGCTCTTATAGGGGCTGGGGCTGGTGCTCACTTGCCTGGCATGGGGGAGGCAATGGGTTCGATTCTCAACACTGCATATAAATAAATAAAATAAAAGTCTATCAACAACTTATTTTTTTTCTTTTTTCTTTTTATTTTTTTACGAATCAGATCTTATAAAGCTTACTTCTGCTGGTTACTCTTCATGACACCCAAAAATCTAGAGACCTGAGCATTCTCAACTCCATAGGAATGAAATGAACCCCTGTTAGTCTTTCTTAAGAAAAAGAGAAAACAAATAACACCAAAATAAAGGCAATCATTTTATGAGGGATATTACAGTCTTCTAGTTAAGAAACAAATATGGATTCCCAGGCAAAAAGTCAGGTTCCTGAATAATCACAAAGCACTACATTGAGATTGTTTCTTTCATTATGAAAAATAATGTTCACTGTGAAAAGAAGAGAATATTTCAGTCAAATGTTCATGTTTAACATTAATATTAATAGAATATTTCAGTCAAAAGTTCATGTTTAAGAAAATCTAAATATTTCAGAATTCGTTTCCCACAAAGAATTCTCTGCTTCTATGTGTAATTCCACTTGACCCTTAGTCTTTTTCTTCTAAACTAACCTGTCAGGGTTAAGTCTACCATGGAGTTTCATATACTTCTTCACCAAGTGATGACTTACTTTATTATTGTTCGTAAATTGTTCTATGCATTTTTTTATTCTACGTTTTGTACTGTTTATCATATCAAGTGTAATGTATTACAAATTCAGTTACTGAGAAATATTAAATGAAAGCAGTTTTAAAATATAAAATCAATATAGCCATCACCATTTTTAATTGCACTTGAAATAGAAATGTCTTGACTTGACTCTATTAGTGTGACTCAGTGAACAACTGATATTGTATTGATGATGTTTTTAGGGCTTAGTGAGATATTTTATTTCCTTTTCCTAATTGTAACTTTTATGACAGGTCTTGGTGACATTACACCAGCTTCATTTATTTTTTCTTTACATTGTCCCATATGATCACATGGTATATATCTCACTAAATAGGATTTAAATTCTTAGTTGCCTGCTGTTCTCTTTTATTAGGTGAAAGATTAAGAAAGATGGCATGATCACCCACAGAAAAATATCATTGAAGTGCACTTTGCAGTTGTACCTTAAACAGGCTGACACTCAACTTGGAAGTGGTTAAGTCTGTCTATCACTCCAGTGAGGGGTTGAGCACTGATGTGGCCTCGCAGACTGGGGTATGTACAGCAGCACTAACTCACACCTGCAAGGGAAGAAATTAAATTGATCTTTTTGTCACCAACAAATTCATCAATGGATTCAAACAGTGTTTAAGGAAGGACATAATGGCTCAACTGGAGATTGTTCATTAAAATTATATTCTAGTGAAACCTAATTAAAAGCATTTGCATTTGTGTTGATGCAAAGCCAAGGAGCACACCATAATGGAGAAATATTTATTACCCACAGGGAGTAACTACAGGATCGTAGTTGTCTGAAAAACAAGACTCTCCTCAAAGAAATAAAGCTTTGGCACTTTATTCTGCAAGTCTGTACATAATCACTTTGGGGGGCAGTGTACGTATTCACTCTAGGATGTACATTTCTGAACTGGGGATGTTGTTCAGTGAACTTGCCTGGCATGTATGAGGCCCTGGTTTCAATCTCCAGGAATAAAATGTAAGAAAGGAAAAAGGAAAGAAGGAAAACATGTACATTTTTCTGTCATTTTGTTTTTTCTTCCTTTTTAGGACCATGGATTGAACCCAGGGGCTCTTTACCAGTGAGTGACACATACAACCCTTTTTATTTTGAAACAGGGTCTCATTAAGTTGCTGAGGATCTCACTAAGTTGCTGAAGCAGGGCTCAAAGATGCCATCCTTCTGAATCGCAACCTTAGCCTCCCAAATTGCTGGGATTACTGGCTTGCACCACTGTGTCCAGCCAAAATATATACCTTTCTGGCCATGCTTAATTAAGAAACATAGTTTAAGATGAAAAGATGGCATATATTCCTTGATACGCTCAAGTGGAGGTCATAGAGCACACAATAAATTCTTGAAATTGCAGATGAGAACACTTAAAGATGGCCGACATTTCTGGGCTTGCTCAGCTAAATGTTATAATAAGTCTAAAAGAAAACTCAGCCATCTTTGAGATGACTGAGTCATTGTGAATTTCTACAAAAATTTTTAGCTGAAACAAAAGAAAGGTGTTTTTCTCTAAAGGTGCCTATATAGCTTAACAGCTGACCTAACACTGATATTTACTATAACTACACAATCATGGGGTAGGCTTATTGTAGTTTTTTTTTTTTTTTTTTTTTTTTTATACCAAGGATTGAACCCTGAGGTGCTGAACACATCTCCAGTCATTTTTTATTTTTTTTTTTATTGAGAAGGGGTCTTTCTAAGTTGCCAATGATGTCTTTGAACTCATGATCCTCCTGTCTCAGCCTCCTGAGCCATTGGGGTGACAGGCATGCCCAGATCAGGATTGTTCTAGTTTTAAGGAATCTTTCTTAATTTTTTTTTCCTTTGCTGCATTCTCTCACATATCACCTGGGAATAACTATCCTGTGCACCTCAATATGTTTATGAATTGAAATCTTAAATCATACATAGCTGACTTTAGAAAGCTAAAAAACATGTTTTAAAAGGGAAGAAGAAATTACATTGAGAAGATATATAAAGGAATTATCAATGAAAATTTTTGTTTCCAATTGTTTCAGCAATTCATGAACTAGATGAGCTTGAAGGAGGCCATCTCTGAATTTTAATATACTTAATAAGTAGTAAAAAAATGAAAGAAATAGAAGAAGAAATTAATAATTTAATTAATTCATTAATTAAATGCATTAATTAATTTTAAAAAGAGAAAAAGAGAAATTATATTCACTAAATCAGAAACACTGAGAAAAGTACACTATCTCAATAAATACTCTCTGCATTGACAGAAACAGCTTGGTATTCACAGCCTTCATGGTGCACCAGTTTGTATTGAAAGCTAAACTTCCATGTCAATGAGTCTTCTAAATAGTGTAAAGAAAAAACAAAAATAAATAAGAAAAGAAAAGTGTAAACTTCATCAGAATTAGCTATTTGACCCATCCAGCCTTTGTGTTTGAGAAAGTTAAAAAAGAGTAGAAGCACCACCCCAACTCTCCTTGTAAATTAATTTTCTACCATAAACGCAAAACAGGCAAAATCTAAATTCTTGCTAAATTCAGAACCGTTAAGAGTGACTGTATATTGCATCCAACCAGCAGCTGTCTGAAAAAAGCTGTCTTTGGCAGAGCTTGTCCACAAAGAATGATGTAGTAAGGGCAATTTGAACTATGGATGTTCAAATCAAAAAACGACTGTAATAATTGTGACTAATTTCCATATATCCTTATGTTGGAGTCAAAAATGGAGTGTCCATGAATAAATAGTTCATTTCTGTTTCTTACTGAAGTAACCTACAAAAGGATAATTTTAGATGGAAATATATCCTGAGGAACCTACTGTCATAATTTAATTAAGCTTCCTTGCTGCCTGAGGATAGAAACTACAGTGTGTCTATTATTTCCAAATGGGGAAGATCCCACTCAAAATGCAGGATACATATAAGTATACCTTCGGTTCCAAATAATGTGTTCAACACAAAAAAACATGTTCAGGTATGTCTCCATCCTTATCCTGAGCAGCTTCACATCTGGTTTATGGAAGATTTTCATTAGCTTCTTATTGCCTTTCTTTAGCTGTTTTCTGTTTTGGATTTGCTTTTATTAGGTTGCTGTACAGTCATTTGTGTTTCTTTACAAATGTCTCTAAATATTCTTTTTCTTCCTCATGGACAGTGAGATGCAGCATCCCATGAGCTGCCTTGGTAATCTCTCCTGCCAACCATTGGAATTTATGCATGGCTCATAATAATTGTATGCAACATTTTCCTTTCTCTTAGTAAATAGGTCAGTAATATTAAACTTTCCTGCTACATAGCCCAACCATTCTCTCTGAGCAACAGTGTTGTGCTGTGCTCCAAGAAGTAGAAGCTATCAAGAAAGTTCTTCCTAAAATCTTGTGATGATTCCAACTCAAGTGATTAATTGATAAAAGTCTAACTTTCCCATCTTAAGATGTTTCTGAGAAAATAAACACTCATATTTACAACTCATTGTTTTGTTTTTTTTTTTTCCTGCTCTCCTCTTTTAGATTCCTCTGGTTTCTTTGGATCTTTTTTCCAAAGAGATCTTATTTGTTTGAGGAACTTCTGTAGGAGAACAAAGTCTGAGCACTAGACAAGAAAGTAGATTTTGGTTTCAGACCCACAATGATGGAGAATTTCAAGTGATGTTAGATTTTAAAAAAAGCTTTAGGGGGAACAGAAGGGAGGGGATGGCAATTAATATGTTTTTTAAGTTTGATAATGTTTGAGAAGAGTAAAAAGACTGGATTTTAGTACATCAAATTTAGAAAAAGTATAACACAATTCCAAGAGTGTTGAATAAAATGTATATCTAATTCACCAACATAGGCAATTTCTACAATATATTGGATTAAAAGTGGTATCATTGTAATGATTTTGTAGAGAACCTTGGTTCAAAAGTGTAACTGATGTCATTCTTTACAGAATCAAGTTGCTGGAGATGCAGAAACCCCAGCCAGTGAACCCAGACCTCTTTTCATTACACATCACTGGAATCCTGGACACGCTGAACAAGTTCCCAGATAAGAAAGGGATCTCTGGCAGTCAGGTTCAATTATTTTAGTAGGCTCGTCAAAGGAGATGCTTCTTATTTTAAATTTTCTGACATGAAACATTTATATTTTCTTTCCCTGTCTAGTCATAATACAATGATCGAGACCACATTTGTTAACTAGTAGCTATGATACATATTTGAGTTCTGATACAGATAGTACAAGAGAAGGAATATTCATGGTGTTTTGCGGCTATTAAGCAATACAGTGCTTACTTTTCAGAGCAGCTGTCATATTTTCTATTATTTCAGTTTATTCTAACTTTGAATATTTAAATATGATATTGGTAGGTTTTAACCTATTCTATATTCCAAGTGCATTCATGATATGCAATGGGAAAATGATATATACTATTTATAAAATATAATTTTTTTAAAGAGAGAGAGAGAGAGAATGAATCATTTTTGTAGATGGACACAACACAATGCCTTTATTTATTTATTTATTTATTTTTATGTGGTGCTGAGAATCGAACTCGGGTCGCGCCCATGCTAGTCGAGTGCTCTGCCGCTGAGCCACAATCCCAGCTCCAAAATATAAGTTTATTTGAACAAAAAATGACTAAATTTGTCATAAATTGAACAATTTTAATACCATCAGATGGATTTCAAAACAACTGAAAGGTAAGTAATCACTACTTGACCCAGCCATGTTTGTGTCAAACTAGAGAAGAGGTCTAGATATCAGAAGGCTGAAATCCAACTTAGATTCAATGTATGGTCTCAGCAGTTAATGTAAGTCAGAGATTCTTTTCAGTAAAGGGTGCATATGTTGCTTTCCCTCAAATTTGATGTGTGATAATGAAGTGAGCACAATCATAACAAAGTGATGTCTATTTATTAATGGTATTAAAAACAACTCAAGAAGAGATTTCTACTAAAGAAAAAAAGATTTTTGTTTTTTTTTCTGGAACAAACCATTCAAAAGTAGATTTTAAATCACCCATTAACAAAGCACAGAATACCTTCAGTTTTCTTCTGATTGCCAGGATAATTTAAAGATTTCTTCATGCTAATGAGGGCACAGGAACCATTCTTCATATATGAGTGAGGCTGAAATCTCTCTACTCTCTATAGTTTCTTAGAGGAGGAGTAAATAGAGAGATTGATTAGGTAGATAATCTTTGCCCAAGGCATGCAGATACCATTTACTAAACTGAATTTTTTTTTCAATGAACAGTGGAATGATTAAAGGATGGGTCAATCACTATGTGAGCCTTTCTAATGAAGTTAGAAATAGGATATTTGTAGGTGATGGTGCAACTGAAAATCACCAGACACTGGAGAGTTATGTTATATGGGGTGTTGAGGCCTTTAACTCTGGTAGACACTACTGGGAGGTGGATGTGGGGAACACCTCCAACTGGATTATAGGTGTCTGTAAAGATTTTACAAGTGACAGTTTTGAAGGTAAGAAAGGTTTTTGTCTCATTTTCCTTGAAGAAGAACAACCACTGTAGTCTCCCCACCAACTCCCCATCCTTAATTCATTATTTGTAAAGGCCTGAGGGTCAGAGTGGGGTATTTCTGGATTATGAAAATGAAACTATGAGCTTCTGTGATGCTTATTGAGGTTACCTCATATACAGTTTCTTCTGTTCCGCATTCACATCCCCTCAGACTTGTATTCTTTTCTTTGGTTCTCCATAAAATTGAGGTTTTCCTGGGTATGGTGTCACATGCCGTTAATCCTTGTTACACAGGAAGCTGTGACAGGAGGACCACGTGTTTTGAGGAAAGAATGGGAATTTATAAGAGAGATAAAAATGAGGGTCAAAAGTCAGGTATAGACCTTAGTAGAGCACTTTCCTAACCTGTGTGAGTCTCTGTGTTCATCAACAGTAATGAGAAAAGAAAAAAATAATAAAATATTTTTAAAAATAAAGAAAAACTTAGAAAACTCATAAAAATATGATAATTCACTGGTGAATGCCCATGTCTGAAGAAACTGTGTTCTTGGGAGCTTCTCATGTTGTTTTATATGTCTACATATGATGTCTGGGGGCTTGTTTTAACTTAAGGAAGTATAATCATTTTATGGTCATAAATTGTGACAACCACATTGAATTTACAATTTTGTTTATTAAATTTTACTTTAATAAAATATTGTGAAACCACCCTGATGTGATTTGAGTTTATTTTTCAGTCCCTACAAAGAAACTCAATACCTATTAACATTAACTCCCCATTCATTCCCACTTCCCACTACCTGGAATTCTCTTAACTCTTTAGGTTATTATGGATTTGTGTATTCCAGAAAGTTCATGAAAATGGAATTATATGTGTTGCTCTTTGTATCTTCTGTCAATTAGTATAAAACCTCCAAGGCTCATTAACATTGCCAACTATGTGTTTAATGTACTTTTTTTTTATCAAACCTGTGGCAGCAGGATGAAATAATTTATGTCTTAGCTTACTAAAGAACAGAAAGCAGCTAAAGTGATTAGATTTCTGTCAAGTCTGACCTAGCTATGTAGATCAAGGTATCGGACAGATTATCATTTCTGCAAGTCCTAATAATTCATCACATCTCAGTTCAAAGTTTTTTCAGGAAAGCCATCCCTGCCTCCATATACCAAGGTGGTTTCTCTTACTCCACACTCCAAGTATACTATACTATCTCCTAATATTCAACAAACTCTCATCAAACTGATATTTACTTATTGCCACTAGACTCTAAATTCC
Organism: Marmota marmota marmota; assembly: GCF_001458135.2. Taxonomy (NCBI): domain Eukaryota; kingdom Metazoa; phylum Chordata; class Mammalia; order Rodentia; family Sciuridae; genus Marmota; species Marmota marmota. The sequence continues at coordinate 414,406 of NW_026005793.1, read as the reverse complement.
AAAATCAGAAGGGTGGTATTTGTCATATTTACTACCATATTCTCATTATCCAAAATGCAGTTCTTAGAAGGTAATAGATGATACAAATGGAGTGACAGAGTGCATTAATAAACTAATAAAAGTTAGTATCAACAAATACCAGTATAGAATTAAGAACACTTCCCAAAATGGAGCTAACAAGGGAAGAAAACACTAATAAGTAATTTTAATAAAAGACAAGTAATAGATTGATTTCCAGATTTGTAATCTTCTATGGGCTGGATCTGAAAGTCCCTGAAAGGGCCATGTCTTTAAAGACTCATTCTTGAGATATGCTGTTGGTTCACCAGTTATACAACCTTGGGGGTATACAAAAAGAAAAATGATTTCCCAGGTTGGTGGCCCAGGACCGCATGGTGAATAGACCCTCTGGGACTGAATTGCAGATGACTTAGAAGTGTTGAAGATGAGATGCAGATTTTTGTCTTAGTAGTGAGTCATATTCCTGAGCCCTCCTCACCTAAGTGTGTCTGTTTACTTTCTTACAAATCCACATCCAATGAAGAAAAACATACCAGTTCAAAGTGGTTGTGTTTTCTTAGAAAGGAGAAGACAACCACACCTCAACTTTGCTTTCTCCTGATCCCTATGGCACACACCTCCTCCATCAGGTGACTGCCATGCACCATACTCAGAGACGAGAGGTAAAAATAGAAGCACGGGTAAGACTGTGATAGAATCTGAGCTGCTGCTCCAAGAGTAGCACCTAGGGGAGGCTCAGGTCATCCAAATGTGGGGCATGAGGGTGACGACCAGAAATGTGTTTGGAAGGTTGAACTGAAGACGTTATGTGTTGCGTTAAGAAAAAAATGGTTTTTCTCACACACCTCACAGTGGATGGAATCTGGCACTACTGGGATAACAAAGCTATTCCAACTTCAGAAGATTTCCCAGAGGAAGCTGAAATCTTATGGCATACATAGGGCCAGCCTTCAGAGTGTCCTGAAATTGGCCACCTTATATGTCTTGCTCGGCATACGGAGATTTTTATGCAAACTTTTAAACCATGGACATCCCTTTCATGATCGCATTTGATCACTAGAAACATAAAGATAAGAATATGGATGTGAATGTCACCATATGCCCAAGCGGAACTGATTGTGGTACCCAAGATGTAAGAGCAATTTTGAAATAGGCCTTGCCAATTGAGTAAACTGAATGCTAGGGGGCACACAGTTACCCTGACTTTGGAAATGCTGATCTCATATTTGGCCTTTTTGTATCACATGTGTTCAGCATTCTCTTTTTAACCGATCAGAAAGGTTATGTGAACTGTATGATTTTTAGAAATCACACACATGGAAACTACACTTTGAGTGATTTATAACCACATGAAAAAAAAAAAACAGTGTCAACAGTGTAATTTTGTAATGACTTAGAAAATGGTGAGGGATGGCAATGAAAACATAATCTCCAATTTAAGATTGGAAGACCTGCAGATGAGAAATATAATTTTAAAAAGTCATGTTTCCAAACACATCAAACTGTTACTTTTTTTTGAGAACACACTCTTATATAGAAAAATTACCACATGTATATATTGGAAATATAGGCTTACCATTTTTTACTTAATTTTTTGTCATCAACCCTTCCACTAAAATAAGCCTTGGGTGAGATAATTAGGCCCCATGACCATGTTTAAAATTTATGAGACTTTTTTTTATTATTATTATTCTTTCAGTGGTGGTGGGAATGAATTCAACTCAGTTCCACCAGAACCCACTGTTCCCTAGATTTAGCACTCTATCAATGAGCTCAGCCTTAGACTTTTCTGTGCCATGCTTGGTGAGTTGTGCACACCTGTATTCCCTAACAGCTTAGAGTTAGAGGTAGGAGGGTTGTAATTTCAAAGCTAGCCTCCACAAATTAGCAAGGCACTGAGCACCTTTGTGAGACCTACTCTAATATATATATATGAGAGAGAGAGAGCGCACAACTGAGAGAGACTGGGGATGTGGCTCAGTAATGAAGTACCCCTGGGTTCAATCCCTGCTACAAAAAACAATCATTTATCCAACATGCACCATATGAAAAATATTTTTTCTGTTGTTCTCCCAAGAACTGTTCAGAGAGGAATACTATATGAGAAATAAACCTTCATATAATTAAAATCATGCAATGTTTGATTTTGGTACCTTTACAGAAAATCAGTTGATTTTAGATGTGTGGGCTTATATCTGGGTCCTCTCTTGTAATCCATAAGTTATTTCCATGATGATTCTAAGGAAAAAAAAATTGAACTATTAAAGTTTCTTTGGGAATAAGGGCATGTAATTCTTTTAAATGAATATTTCTTCAATACTGTGTGTCTTTATTGAAGAACATGATCCAAGTTCAATATCAAATGATGTATCACTTTCTCTTTGAAGAAGAGAAATTTCAACTGGCGACACTGGACAGAGAAGCAAAGAAAATTTTTCAACTCAGGGACAGTGAAATCAGATTGGCCCCAAAGAAGGAAAGGCTGAAGAAAATGTAGAGACAGTTGAATGAGATGTGACACAAACCTTAAATGACATTGTTTCAGGTGAGGAGAGAGGATCCATCCTCAGAGATAGGAATAATGGTTTGGGCAACATTGCTTGCCTAGACCACTATGCTCAGTGGAGGGACATGTGATCCTTCATACCCAGTCTTACATTGGGTCAATCACTTGTTTCTGTGTATTCTGGTAATCTTGGAAAATATTCGGCCTTTTAGTAGCTAATACTGGACAAAATTATTTTCTCTGTGTCCAGAAGACTATTCATACAGAAAACTCTGGCTAAGGGGAGATTAACTTCATTCTTTTTTCTCAAATTATGTGACCTCATTCACCACATTCTGTTGTATTACCAGAAAGCAATTTCTGAAGACACTGCCTAAGCAAAGTTGCAGAATTTGTAACCAATTCCCATGCTTTCTGTTTTATGTGCTTCCCTGTTTGGTTTTAATTGTTGTCAGTTTGGCCAGACCTCTCCTTGAGAATAAGACTGTTAGATGAATGACACTGGGTTTCTGGGTCCCATCACCTCAGTGCACAACTTCTTACTGAGCTCCCTCATTCTCAGCGCACACCAAAGATGTCTCTCATGGGCTAGTTCTCTATCAATAAAAGCTCTGACTACTACTTAAAAGGAAATAAGAAAAAAAATACTTTATTAAAATAAATAAATAATACTAATGAAGCAGAAGGACAGAACTCTCTTGATTAACATTATTTTTTTTTTCTTGCAGGAATTGAAAAGCACATAGAAAAGGTATTTTTACACCATGATCTCTTATTTTTGAGAAATTTGTTTTCTTGTTTATAGTGAAGATATGTTTTGAATTATTAATCATTCTCTGTGGCTATTTAACAAATTCTCTGAAAATAAGCTGTGAGGGAATAGGTAATTTGATTCAGAAATTTCCTCCTTTTGTGGGTGAATTTAAATATACTTATTTATTCTGGGCTTTGTTTCACCCACTTGTACTATCCTCTCCAGCACCACCTAAACAGTCATAAAAAGAGATTTGTTCACAGGCACCCCAGAGAACCCGTACTTTTGAGAAGTAGAAGTTGAACACACACACACACACACACACACACACACACAAATAAATAAAAATAAAGAAAAGAAAGAAAGAAAAAAGAAACATTCCATAAGGATGGGAAGCGGGGGGGGGGTCATCACGATGGTAGCAATATCCAGATGCTGTTCTATCACTGCATGCCCTAGGTATAGGGAGAACACAGAGTGGAAGTGTTGCCTGAGAACCCTCAGGATCAGGAATGCAATGCTGTACTAGAGCCCTTCCATAGGCAAAGATGAGTAAAGTCTCTGATCCAAGGAACATTTCCCTTTAGTACTTGATGACTACGTCATTGTTGACTTCTGTGGACTGAAATTCCAAAGGCTGAACTTTCTGCTTTCTCTAAGATATCCAGGATCTTTGTATTTTCCAGTGTCTATTGAGAAATAAAAGGAGGGAGTGGTATTAAATAATTTTAGAAGTTGGATAATGTCAGAGAAGAATGAAGGCATTAAATTTTGATATAAATTAAATTTACAAAAGCCATAACATTTCTTATATCAGCAGGAGTTTAGAATAAAATATGTACAAAATTAACCCCCAAATGGAAAAATTCTGTTATTTTTACAGAACAGAGTTGTAGAAAATTCAAATGCCTCAGCTGGTAAACCAGGAGAGCTCACTTCAGGGCACATCACTGGAATCCTGGACATGCTGAATAGCTTCAGAGGTAAAAAAACAGTCCTCTTGCAATCAGGCCTCAATTTCTTTCTGAATTTCTTTTTTGATCTCTTGAAATGAGCAGTCCCCATGTTTAATTATTTTTAAATTTATTTTTTAATTATATATATGTATATGTATTTGTAATTCTTTTTTAATTATTCTAATTTGTTATATAAGACCCCAGAATGCATTTCAATTCATATTACACATATACAGCCCCCTTCATGTTCAAAACACTAGAACAACTAGGGACATCAGGAACATATGTCAACATTATAAAAGCTATCTACACTAAGCCTCAGGCCAACATTATTCTAAATGAAGAATAGAAACTCTAGCCAGAGCAATTAGATGAAAGAAATTAAAGGGAAATGGATAGGAAAAGAAGAATACAAATTATCACTGTTTCCTGACAACCTGATTCTGTACCTAGAGGATACAGAAAACTCCAACACAAAACTTCTAGAACTAATAAATGGATTCAGAAAAGTAGCAGCATGTAAAACCAACACCCATAAATGAAAGGCATTTCTGTACATCAGTGAAAAATCCTCTGAAATAAAAGCTAGGAAAACCACCCCATTTACAATACCTCAAAAAATAAAATAAATAAAATATTGGATACCAACTTAATGATAGAGGTGAAAGACCTCTACAATGAAAACTACCAAATACTAAAAAAAGAAACTAAAAAGATCTTACAAGATAGAAAGGTCTCCCTTGTTCTTGGAAAGGCAGAATTAATATTGTCAAAATGACCATACTACCTAAAGCACTATAGAGATTTAATGCAATCCAAATCAAAATCACAATAACATTCCTCATAGAAATAGGGAAAGCAATCATGAAATATATCTGAAAAAATAAGAGACCAGCAAAAAGAGTGAAGCAGATGGCATTACTATACCAGAACTTAAGCCAAAGTACAGGCAATAGTAACAAAAACAGCATGGTATTGGCACCAAAAGAGACTTGTAGATCAATGGTACAGAATAGAGGACACAGAGACTAATCTACATAATTACAGTTTTCTAATATTAGACAAAGGCACCAAACACATACATTGCAGAAAAGATAGCCTTTTCAACAAATGGTGCTGGGAAAACTGGAAATCAATATGCAACAAAATGAAATTAAACCCTTATCTCTCACCATGCACAAAACTCAACTCAAATTACATAACAAACTTAGGAATTAAATCAGAGACAATGATTCTACTAGAAGAAAAAATGGGCCCAAAACTTCGTCATGTCAGAGTAAGCCCTGACTGCCTTCATAAAACACCTATAGCGCAAGAATTAAAATCAAGAATCAATAGATTGGATGAATTCAAAGTAAGAAGCTTCTTTTCAGCAAAGAAACATTCTGTGAGGTGAATAGAGAGACTATATTCTGAGAGCAAATTTTTACCACACATACATCAGATAGAGCACTAATCTCTAGGCTATATAAAGAACTAGAGATATACACTACAGTTTATTTGTCAAACCTGACAAATAAAAGCCATCTCTCTATAGACAAAGAAGAGAGGCCAATCCTAAAATCTTAACACCAGGAAAAAAAAAAAACAATAAGTGTTATAAGGAATGGAACAGACACTTTGCAGAAGAGGATATACAATCAATCAACAAATATATGAAAAAAATCTCCAGCAATTAGTGAAATGCAAATCAAAACTACTCTAAGATTTCATCTCACTTCAGTCAGAGTAGCAGGTATTAAGAATGCAAACAATAATAAGTGTTGGCGAGTGTGTGGGCTCTCTCTCTTCCATCAAGGAGGTCCACAGAACAGGGTAGAGGAAAGTGTGGCTGTAGAGTTGCTAATCAAGTCCTCTGTAGACCAAGCAGGAAGCAGGTCTAATTTTATTATACAGTTACCATGTATATATACTCAGGCAGTAGCTAAGCAGATTACAGGGTGCCACCAATGCAATTTCTGCTAACTATCCTTGCAGCAACCAATCGAGAAGTGGGCTGTGGGGCAAGCATAGGGACAGCAACACATGGCCTCATGCCCAAGGTTGTGCTTATGGAGTAAGCAGCCTGCGGTTCATGTACCTAGCAGGAGGAGAGTGGCCTGCCACTCAGACACCCTTAACGTATGCCATGTATGCAGTACTCCATACATACAGTAATCCAAATCTCCCCACAGGTGAGGATGTGGGGAAAAAGGCCACACTCATACATTGGTGGTGGGACTGCAAATTGGTGCAGTAAATATCCACAGCAGTATAGAGATTCCTTGGAAAACGGAGTGGTACCACCATTTGACTCAGCTATCCAACTCCTCCGTTGATATCCAAAGGACTTAAAAACTGTATACTACAAGGACACAGCCACATCAATGTTTATAGCAGCACAATTCACAATACCTAAACAGTGGAACCAACCTAGATGTCCTTCATTAGATGAATAGACAAAGAAAATGTAGTATATATGCACAGTTGAATATTATTCAGCATTAAAAGAGAATAAAATCATGGCATTTGCAGGTAAATGAATGGAGTTGGAGAACATAATGCTAAATGAAGCAAGCCAATCCCCCCCAAAAAACAAATTCTGAATGTTTTCTCTGATGTAAGGATGCTAATTCATAATGAGGTTGGAGTGGAGAATTGGAGGATTAGATGAATACTAGATAGTGCAAAGGGAAGCAGAAGGTATGGGGGTAAGAAAGGCAGTACAATGAGATGGACATCATTACCCTAAGTAGATGTATGAAGACATGAATGAAGTGACAATACACTACATACACCAGAGATATAAAAAATTGTGCTGTATATGTGTAACATGAATTGTAATGCAGTCTGCTCTCATATATAACAAATGAGAAGAAAAAATTTTTAAATTATATTACTGACTGAACCGACATATATGGAGAAGATATAGCATGCCACTCATTGTGCTCAATCCTGAGATTATGATCATTTCCTTTACAAAACCTAAAATGTATGTGAAGACAGATAATGAATATGTAATTAAATGTATCAATTTCCAGAAGTGCCAGTATTTCCTTAAATATGAACATTATCAATACCCTATTAGGTACCATCTGTAATCAATATCTTGACAATCCAATATGAAAAATCTAGTTATCTTGTTCAATATATCTTTGCCTTTTGTTAATAATAGAAGATGCAAGCATTCAAAATTCCATTTTAATTAAGCTCATACCAGAAGGGGCACTATCCAAAAATAGTTTCTAATAGTACCTACAAAATATTTTTTAACAGTATCATTTGCATCTTGCAAAACACACTTAACAAAGCAACATTGTTGATTGATATAAACACTTTTCAGTTTTTTTTTCAAAGTTGGAAAGTGGACAAGATAGGTTTTTCTATTGGAAAAAATAATCTCACTAAAACTACTTGACCTGATAGCTATACTTTTCCATCATCCTTTGAAGAATATATTGCATTGCTCTTTGAATCAAACTAATTTGCCATTAATTCTCAAGACGTTATAAATTACATTTTTTTCCAATTATTTCTAGTTTTAGAATCTTAAGACACTTTTTGTCAGGCATCCGGTTAACTGAAACTTCTCTAAGAAGGATTCAAAATATTCTTCAGGTAATTGAAAAAAAGAAATTCTTGTAAAATGAAAGAGAATTAGATGAAAGGTCCAAATAAAATTGAGAATCTATAATCTCTATAATTAGTTTTCCTTATAATGTAAACAACTTAATTCTTATTGTTGGATCTAATAGGCCAGTGTTAAAAAAAAAAAGAAAGAAATGAAAAAGTTTGATTTTGGGGGGGACTTTTAATTTTTGTAGAATTTCAAATGTTTGGCAAATTGGCTTGACATGGTGGTGTATGCCTGTAATCCCTGGATATATTTCTTGTGTTCACACTTAGCAAACTAAACAATTACCCTTTTTCTAACCGTATATTAAAAAATGTATTAATTATCTAGGGAAGTGGTTCCTAGCAGAAAGTCCCCAGACCAATAGCATCAATATCACTTTGCAACTTGTTAGCCATGACAAATAGTTCCAATCCTGGAACTACTGAATCAGAAATAAAGCAATTTATGTATATCAAGTACCACAAGGGGATTCTGATCAATCCAAAGATTAAGAAACACTGAAATGAAGTGGCAGCCTGAAATTCCATCTACTGTGGAGGCTTAGGCAGGAAGATCACTTGCATCCAGCCTTGAGCCAAGTAAGTTGGTACAAACCTGAGCAACATAGAGAGACTTCAGTTTACAAACAAAGATTTCAGAGATTTGTTTGTGTTTGTTTGCTTTTTAGTTATGTGAAGGTTTATCTTGTCATGTATTACTCATTTTCTCAAAACAGTTCTTGGGAGAACAAGAGAATAAATGTTCCACAGCTGCATGGTGAATAAATATATTTCTTCTTTTTTTGAGCTCACAGGACAGTGAATCCAGAGGAACTTTACCACTAAAGCATATGTCTGGCCCTTTATATTTGCTATTTTGAGACAGTTTCTCACTAAATTGCTTAATTCCTCATTAAATTACAGAGACTGGCTTTGAACTTGCAATCCTCCTGCCTCATGCTCTCATCAGCTGGGATTACAGGTGTGCACCACCCAACCCAGTTTGGATAAATCTGTTAAAGTTGCATGGGATAGGCTAGGGCTGGGGCTTGGTTACAGAGTGCTTGCCAACCTAGGGAGCTCTGGGCCCTGATGGGCCTTGAGTTGAATTCACTCCCAGCATGACTAAAAAATTTTTAAAAAGTGTTGTAATTTCAACGTGGTTATGAGGCTTAACTACCTCACTGAGAAGTATTTCTTTAGTGGAGGACTTGATAATAAAATATAAATAAGGAAGAAAAACCTAAATTCCCAATATAAAAATAAATTTTAAAAATATTTTTTACACATCATAGAATGTCTCCTCGAGGAAAGGTAAGGATTTAATATACTTGGAATAGAACACTTTTTAAAATTATATTTCTTAGACATAGCTCTTTAATTTATAAAGTCTTTACAAAATTAAATAGTTGATACTGTTTTTTTTTTCATGTGCTTATAGAGCCCTAAAAGTGTAGCTTCCATGTGTGTGACTTCTGAAAATCATATCTGTCTCATAATCTTTCTGATGTGTTAAAAAAAGAGAATTCTGCATACATGTGATCCAAAAAAAAAAAAAAAGCTAAAAATGAAATCAGCATTTCCAAAGTTGAGGTTACCGGGTGCCCCCTAATGATCAGATTCTGCAACTGCCAAGGGTACTATTTCAAAATCACTATTGAATCCCAGACTCCACAATCAGTCCTGTTTGGCATATGGCTACACTTATATCCATATTTTTACCTTTATGTTTCTAGTGATCAAATGCTATCATGCAAGGGATGTCTATGACCTACAAGTTAACATAAAAATCTCCATACGCCCAACAAGACATATCAGGTGGCTGATTTCAGGACATTCTGAAGGGCTGGCCCTATGTACTCCTTCAGATTTCAGCATCCTCTGGAAAGTCTTGTGGAGGCCAAAGGCTCTGTTATTCCTGCAGTCCCAGATACCATACACTGTGATGCCCAAGGTGTGCCACCAAATCAATTTCCACCTGTAGGTGACACTGAGCTTCTTCAGACCAATCCTCCAAACACATTCTTGATCATAGCCCTCTTGCCCCACATTTGGATGACCTGAGCTTCCTCTAGGTGGTCCTCCTGGAACAGCAGCTCAGATTCCTTTCTCAGTTTTACTCATGCTTCTATTTTTACCTCTATTTTCTGAGTATGTCACATGCAGTCACTACTGAGGGGGGGGGCACTAGAGGCCACAGGAGGCAGCAAATAGTTGTTGCCTTCTCCTTTTTAAGCAATTTCAATCCTGTTGAAATGCAACTTTTCTTCATGGATTTGCAAGAAGTGCACTGAGCTCCTACATGAGGAGGGCTTAGGTATCTGTCTCACTGCCAAAACAACAATCCATGTCCTATATTCAGACTTTTAAGTTGTCTGCAACTCAGTCCTAAAGTGTCTACTCACAGTGCTAGGCCATCCACCTGGGGAACCCTTTTTCATCTTGCCTACAACAAAGGTTGTATCCCTGGTGAACCAACAGCACATCTCAGGAAGGAGCCTTTAAACACATGGCTCTTTCAGATCCAACCCATGGAGATTATGAATCTGGAAATCAATCTATTGGTTGTTTTTTTTGTTGACATCATTCATTAGTATTATATCCCCTATCTTGTTAGCTGCATTGTTTGGGAAGCATTCTTAATGTTATAATATTATTTATTAATACTAACTTTTAAAAAATTAATCCACTCTTTCAATATATTTGTATCATGTACTACCCTTCTCAGCATTGCATTTTGGGTAATGAGAATACAGTAGTAAATAAGACAAAAACTACACTTCTGATATGGGAATTTAAAGTCTAGTAGTAATAAGTAACTATCAATTTGATGACAGTTTGTTGAATATTAGGAGATGGTATAATACACTTGGAGTGTGGAGTAAAAGAAACTACCCTGGTCTCTAGAGGCAGGGATGGCTTCCTTGAAAAACCTTTGAACTGAGATGTGATGAATGACTAAGACTTGGAGAAATAATAATCTGTCAGATACTTGGATCTACTCAGCTAGGTCAGATTTGAGAGAAATCTAAGCACCTTTAGCTGCTTTCTGTCATTTAGGAAATTATGATATAAGTCAGAGTATCTTTCTGCCACAGCTGGGCTCAAGTATGTTGATTAAAACAGTTTGCAATGTGGATGAGCCTTGAAAGTTTTATACCAAATGATAGAAAACCCAAAGAATGACAGATATAATTTTATTTTCATGAACTTTCTGGAATACACAAATCCATAAAGACTTAAATAGTTAAGCAATTTCCATGTGGTGCTGACTGGGTATAAATGGGGAGTTAATGTGAGTAGGTATTGAATTTCCTTGAAGAAACTACAAAAATAACCTCAAATCACATCGTGGTGGTTTCAAAACACTTTATTAAAATAAAATTATGAATAAATTTATAAATTCAATATGGTTATCACAATTTATGACCATAAAATTATTATATTTCCTTAAGTTAAAACAGGCTCACAAACATCAAGTGTAGACTTGTAAAATGACATGAAAAGGTCCCAAGAACACATTTTCTTCAGACATGGACATTCATAAATTAATTCTCATTTGCTTTATTTTTTATTTCTTTTTTTAAAAAAAATATCTTTTTTTTTCTCAGTACTGTGGATGAACCTAGAGCCTCACATAAGAAAGTGCTACAGATATAATTAGGATAGGCTACACCTGTCCTTTTACCCCCATTTTTATCTCTCCTTTAAATGCCTATTCTGGCCTCAATGTCCTCCTGTCTCAGCTTCCTATGTAGCAAAGATTATTGGTTTGTGACATCATGCCCAAGATAACCTCAATTTTATGGAGAACCAAAGAAAATAAAAAGATTCAGAGAGGGCTGGGGATGTGGCTCAAGCAGTAGCACGCTCGCCTGGCAGGCGTGCAGCCTGGGTTCCATCCTCAGCACCACATACAAACAAAGATGTTGTGTCCGGAGAAAACTAAAAAAAAATAAATATTAAAATTCTCTCTCTCTCTCTCTCTCTCTCTCTCAAATATATATATATATATATATGGTTCAGAGAGGAGGTGAAGCAGGAAGGAGAGAAAACTGCATATGAGGGAACCTTGGTAACCATCACAGAGTCTCATACTTGCATTGTCATAATCCAGAAATACCTCAACCTGATCCTCAGGCCTTTTCACATAATGAGTTAAGCATGGCAAGTTGGTGAGCCCTATGGCAGTATAACATAACACCCCAATGTCTGGAGATCTTCAGTTTCACCATTTTCTCCAAATATTCTATTGCTGACTTCATCAGAAAGGTTCATATATTGATTGGTCCTCCTTGAATCTTTCCATTACTCACTATAAAAAAATACCCAAATATCAGATCAGTTAATGGCATTTTCATGTCTTGGACAATGATTGTCTACCTAATCAATCTCTTTATTTGCTCCTCCTCTAAGATAAGGTAGAGAACAGAGAGATTTCAGACTCATTTAAGTATGGAAAAGGGTTCCTATGCCCTCTTTAGCACCCAGAAATCTTTAAACTACACTGGCAAACAAAAGAAAACTGAAGGTATTTCCCCTGTGAAGGGGTGATTTAATATATGCTTTTGGATTGCTATTTCAGAAAACCCAAAAGTCTTTTTTCTTTAGTAGGAAACTCTTCATGTTTTGTTTTTGATACCATTAATAAATAGACATAACTTTCCTATGATTGTATCTGCTGCATTATCAAACCTCAAGTAAACTGATGGAAAACAAGGTCTGCACACATCACGCAAAAGAATCTCTGACAGGCTGGGGTTATAGTTCAGTGGAAGAGCACTGGGATCCTCACACAAGCTCATGTGAGGCACTGGGATCCTCAGCACCACATGAAAATTAAAATTAAAATTAAATGAAAGTATAAAAGAGTAAAAAAGAAAGAAAGAAAGAAAGAAAATCTTGGGCTTTCATGATCTGTTGAAACCATAGCCTCCTCCTATCTAGACCTCTTCTCTAGTGGGCACTAACATGGCTGGGTCATGTTCGCAGATCACTTTCCTTTCAGTTGTTTTGAAATTGTCTCATTTTTGGAAAATTCAGGCATTTTTTTCTAGTAAAAGTTGGATTTTATATATAATAATTTCTATGTGCCCATTGCATATCATAAATACACTTGGAACATAGAGAAGATTAAAAACCAAAATATCATATAAATCTTCAAAATTAAAATAAACTGAAATAACACAAAATATTGATGGCTGATCTGAGAAGTAAGCACTGTGTTGCTTAATATCCACAAGGGTTGAATACTTTTTCTTCTCTTGTACTGTCTGTATCAGAACTAAATACAGACAATACAAGAGAAGAAATAATATTAGAAAAGTAATAGAACTGTCTGTATCACCGCAGAGTGATGATGGATTTGGGAAACAAATATTTCATCAACAAAGTTAACCTTTATATGACCCCTGAGATTTTTGATAATTTTTCTGTGTGTATAGTACTCTTAAAAACAAAAGAACTTTGTCTCATTTATCTTCTAATAGGCTTACAATCTCTCAAGATTATTAGAATATACAGAAACAAGTGATTGGACAATGGTGGGCATGAAGGGGAACATGTCACTCAGCTGAGCACAGTGGGCTCTGCAGGCAACATTGCCCAGACAAGGATTCTTCTCTCAGGATGAACCCTTCCTGCTCATCTGGAGCAACTCCACATTGGACTTGTGGCTCATCTCAGTAAGCTCCCTGTACATTTCCTTCAGCCTTTCTCTCTGTTGGGTCTGAGTTGCTGAAAAATATCTTCTGCTTCTCTGAATAGTTTCTCCAGTTAAAATAGCTCTTCCTCAAAGAGAAACTAATGCATCATCTGATATTTGTCTTGGATCATATTCTTCCTTGAGGCCACATAGTCCTGCAGAGATATTCATTTTAAAAGGATTACATGTCCTTACTCTCGGAAGAAAATGTAAATCTTCAAATATTATTGTTTTAGCATCAAGCAAGTATGTCATGTACTTTCTGTCTCCCATCTGCAAAGGGTCTTAAATATTTACTAATACCATCTACTGTATTTTCTATTTTTCTTGCCTATCTCCTGTTTAAATCAAGACCTGTAAGTACTCCCAGGCTATCTCCCTATGATGCCCCTTCAATGTTCTTAATTCATTATTTCCTCATTTATCTGCATCTTCCCCCATTTCTCTTGTTCCTTTGTCTGATTCTTCTAAATATTTTAAAATATTTACATATCCACTGAATTATACACTTTTAAAAAAGTACTCCACTTTGCCCATATGTAGAATTTGTTTCCCTCCTTTGCTTCCAACTAGGTAGTTCAGTACTGTCTTATCCTCAGTGTCTGGGAAAATTTATCCAAAACTTCAAAGTTGGATAGTAATACCAGTCATGTCTCATTCACCCCAATACCAGCATTTTTTCACATTAGCTTGTGTTAGCCAAATCTGTTTGTGTAAAAGAAAAGTGGCATAGATAATTTCATAAAGAGAAAAATCAGCCCCAAATCAGATAGTTTTTATAAATTATAGATAGAGAAACAAGAAGAATTAAATACATATGTGTGTGTGTGTGTATATATATATATATATATATATATTTAAACAATAAGAAGAATATGTATTGTATGCACACATATGTATATAGTCATATAATATTAAGAATAATGATGTATGAAAATCAGGGTGTTAGAAGCATAATGAATGATTCTACTTCAAATACAGTAGTCAGATCTACTCTTCAGTGTTTATCTTGTTCTCAGTTGCTTTTGCTTTTACTCTTTTTGTTTGTTTGTTTTGGGTACTGAGAACTCATCGCAGGGGTGCTTTACCCCTGGGCTACATTCTCAGCCTATTAAAATTATTTATTTTGAAACAGAGTCTCACTAGGTTGCTAGAGCTTCATATAATTTCTGATTCTGGCTTCAAACTTGCAACCCTCTGCCTCAGCCTATGGAGTCAATAGAATTAAAGTATGTATTACAAAGCACAGCTCTAGTTCTCAGTCTTAAGTAACAACCTGGTTACAGATTATCAGAAATGGAAAGTATTAATGAGAGTGAAATAAGCTAGGCACCATAGGACAAATACTGCATGATCTCACTTACCTGTGGAATATATTAAAGGTGTTTTCAACTACACGTATGGTAGGTGGTACATCATGTCCAATCAGAGAAATGAAAAAGTTGTGCTGCCGTGGTGTACAATGAATCAAAATGCATTCTATTGTCATATATACCTAATTAAAAAAAAAAAAAAAACATTAGTTAATGCTTATAAAAAAGTGATTTTGTAGAATCTTTATTCTCATTATGTTTCCAGAGCTATTGAACATGGATAGAATTATGCAGCACTGCATGGTCTTGTTTTCTAGAAAGGTTAGCTGAGCCTGGCATCCATGTGCATATCTAGAGTCCCCATCTCTTTCACACAAATGTCTGGATCTCCAGTGCTAGAGGTACATGCTGTGAAGCCCACTTCCTGGTTGGGCTTGTGATTGCTGATGGGCCATTTTTTGGTCACCTCTTCCTAGATGGCAGAACAGCCCTTCTACCCACAGTTCTTCTTTTTGGGAGCCATTGTGCCTGTGCCCAGGCTGCAAAGGAAGAGCACTAGGAATTATAAGGTTCTGTTTTATGCATGAGGCAAAAATAGGATGGGGATGCTGATGACTAGGTAAGCAACAGTGATTTCTAAAGTTTTTGAGAGCTCTCTTTATACCTCCATTTTCTGTTTGTGCCATGCAAAATAAAGGCTATTCTTCCTAGACATAGGCTTATTATTGGGTCATCACTTGAGTACAATTTTGATTAGTTTAATTCTAGCAGCTCGGGAGGCTAAAGTAGAAGAATTGTGAGACCAAAGCCAGTCTCAGCAAAAGCAAAGAGCTGAGCAACTCATTAAGACCTTGACTTTAAATAAAATACAACATAGTACTGGGAATTTGGCTCAGTGGTTGAATGACAATGAGTTCAATTCCTGGTATTCCAAAAAATTTTTTTTGTTTGTTTAGTTTCTTGTCTTTCCAGACTACATATATGAAATTGTTCTGATTCTCTTCCCTTAAAATAATAGAAAACAAAGAAGAAGAAAAAAATGGACTTAGACATCCTGCAAGCCTTCCTGAGAGAACTCACCTGCTCCATCTGCATGAATTATCTTATAGACCCAGTCACCATATGCTGTGGGCACAGCTTTTGTTGGCCCTGTCTCTGCCTCTTCTGGGAAGAAGCCCAAACTCCTGTACATTGCCCTATGTACAGGAAGCCATAACAGCAGATTGACTTCAAGAGCAATATTTGTTTGAAGAATCTGGTATCCATTGCCAGAAAAGCCAGTGTCATGCATTTCTGAGCTCTAAGGATCACATGTATGTGACCCTCAAGGAGAGAAAGAAGATCTTCTGTGAAGAGAACATGACCCTGCTGTGTTTGCTCTGCTCCAACTCCCAGGAGCACAGAGCTCACAGACACTGTCCCATTGAAGAGGCTGCTGAGTAGTACAGGGTAAGTGATGCTTCTGAGATAGCTAGAGGACAGGGTGACTAAGAGTATAAGGCACAAGAACCATTGTTACTGAGTGCTATATATAAGTACAGGTACCAGTGATAAAATTATGAATAAAGTATGTGAGAGTATCTACATTCATGGAAACTAAGAGTGTGAGGAAATTAATTTATTATAACTTATTTCAGTAAATTGATGATATGGTTTTACTGCTTACAGCACTTTAAAGTTCTCATGATTATAAAGAATATCTAAATTAACAAAACTAAATGTTCTGCTGGTTGTGGTGGTGTACACATACAAACACAGATACTCACAAGACTAAAGAAAGGAGGATAATCACCTGGAGGATGGCTTGGGAAAATTAGACATTTTCTCTAAAAAAAAAAAAAAAAAAAAATAATAACTTTTAAAAAGGACTGTTAATGTAGGTCAGTGGCATTGCACTTTCCTAGCATACATGAGACCCTGGGTTCAATTGCTAGTATGGTGGGCACGGAAATGGTACCACAAATTCAAAAGGCCTCTATGTACCACATATAATGAAACTCACAGAACCTTATTGTCATTAGATCCAAATTCTGAAGCAAAGTGCCACACTACCTAAGAATTAACTATGCCTATGTATTTGCCAATTTTTCTAGGAAATTGGTTTTATTACATTTTGTGATTCCATAGTGTGAATCCCCTAAAATTGACAATTACCCTTACCAAGCAGGAAAACCCCAGCCTCTGTACTCCCTAAAACTTTTTTTTTCAATCTGAATTGCTTGAAATTCTTTGTCATTGTGGGCCTGAAATCATAATCAATTTGCTTGTCTAGTGCTCAAATTTTGTTATCTTACAGAAGAAGTTTCTAAAACCAATGAGATCTCTTTGGAAAAAGATCTAAGAAAACTAGATAAATCTAAAAGAGAGCAGAAAAATTAACCTATGGGTTGTAAGTATGAGAGTCTATTTCTCTCAGGAGCACCTTAGGACAGAAAAGGTAGACATTTATTGATTCATCAAGTGAGTTGGAATCATCACAGGATTTTAGGAAGAACTTTCTTGGTAGCTTTTACATGTTGGAGTACAACACAGCACTGCAGCTCAGGGAGAATTGTTGGGCAATGGAGCAGGGAAGTTTGATATTATTAACTTATTTTCTAACAGAAATGGAAGTGTTGCATACAGTTATTTATGAGTTATACATGAATTCCAAATGGCTTGCATTGCAGACTTTCTGATTTGAGAAGATATATAAAGAAGTTACCAATTAAAATCTTTCTTTCCAGTTGTTTCAACAAGTCATGAAGTAGATGAATTTGAGAGAGGAGTGCTCTGCGTGTTAACCTAGTTAATAATGAGTAAAAAATAAATGAAGGGAAGAGAAGAATAAATTAATGCTTAATTAGAAGCAGAAAGACAAGAATTTATGTACATAGTTTACTAGCATAAGACATGAGTCAAAATGAATAGATGATGTTATAAAGTGGAGGAGGATAAAATTGACCTTATATTTGATCTAAGAAATCCATGTCCTTGCAGTGGTATGTATCTGCACAGAGAGAATACATAGGCAGCTTATGGAATGCTGCATCCCAGTGTCCATGAG
Organism: Marmota marmota marmota; assembly: GCF_001458135.2. Classification (NCBI taxonomy): domain Eukaryota; kingdom Metazoa; phylum Chordata; class Mammalia; order Rodentia; family Sciuridae; genus Marmota; species Marmota marmota. The sequence goes on along the minus strand of NW_026005793.1, from coordinate 396,512 downwards.
GAAGAAAAAGAACATTTGGAGACACTTATGAAGGAATGCAAAATGACTATATAGCAAATTAAGAAAAGCAAAGCCAAAATGCTTCAAAAGAGGAAACAACTAAAGAAAGGCTATCAGGGGCTAATGAAAATGTGCCATAAATCAGATGTGGAGCTGTTTGAGGTAAGGACTTGGAACGTGATTGAAAATGTTTTGTGTCTTGACCACATTATTTGGTACCAAAGATATATTTCTCTGCATTTTGTATTTTTGGTGGGATCTTCCCCATTTGGGAATAACAGACACACTCTGACATATATCCTCATGCAGCAAGCAAGCTTTATTAAATTGTGATCATAGGTTCATCAGGATATGTTTATTTCTAAAATTATCCTTTTGTAGATTAAGAAATAGAAAGAAACAGGCTGGGGCTGGGGCTCACTGGTAGAGCACTTGCCTAGAAAGTGTGAGGCACTGGGTTCAATTCTTAGCACCAACCATAAATAAGTAAATTAAATAAAGCTCCATCAACATCTAAAAAATATTTTAAAAAGAAATAGAAAGAACTATTTATTTATGGGTATTTCATTTTTGTCCAGTTGAGCAACATGAAGAAATGTGAAAATAGGTAATATTTATTACATTCTTTTTTGATTTGAATATCCTTCATTCAAATTATCCTTAGCACATGTCACTTTGTGAACAAGCCCTATAAAAGACCTCTTTTCAGACTCTTGCTGGTTTGCAGCCTTGCACAGTAACTCTCAGGGTTCTGAATTTAGCAAAAATCAGATTCTTACTGTTTTATCTTTATGGTAGAAAATTGATTTACAAGGAGTGTTGAGGTGGTGGTTGTAATTTTTTTAAGTTTCTCAAATACAAAGGCTTAATGATAGAATAGCTAATTCTGATGAAATTTAAGTTTTTCTTCTTTTTTGTTTTTTCCTTTACAGAATTTAGAAGATACATTGGCAATGTAAGTTTGACATTTAATGCAAACTGGGACACCACAAAGTCTGTGAATACCAAGGTGTTTCTGATAATGATGAGAGTACTAATTGAGGTAGTGTACATTTCCTCTATGTGTCTGTGTTTTACTGAATATAATTTCTTGTTCCCTTTTTATCAATACTTAGCTTTTCCCTCCCTGGAGCTGAAGAGTATATTTATTGCTGAACTTAATCAGACGTTTCTAAATACACCTATCTATAATTTTAGATTTCAAATCATAAACAATTTGAGGTACATGGAATAGTCCTTACCAGGTGATAAGCGAGAGAAGTAGGCAGAGAAAAAAAGTAAGAAAGATTCCTTAAGACTAGAACAATCCTGATCTGGGCACAGTGCACTAAGCCTGTCATCCCAGTAGCTCAGGAGGCTGAGACAGGAGGATCATGAGTTCAAAGCCAGCATCAGCAATTTAGGAGACTCTGTCTCAATTAAAAAAAATATATTGGGGATGCTCTCAGCACTCCTTGGTATAAAAAAAAAAAAAACTGGAAGTATCCTACCCCATGATTATGTAGTTACACTAAATGTCAGTGTTAGGTCAGTTGTTAAGTGATATTGGAATATTTAGGGGAAAACTACTACATTAACATACTGTCAATGTGTCCTTTCATTTTTTTTTGGCTAAAACTTTTGGAGAAATTTATGAAGACTCAGCCAATATCTCAAAGATCACTGAGGCAATCTAAGTTTTTCTTTTAGACCCAGTACATCATTTAGCTAAGCAAGTTTTTTTTTTTTTTTTTCCTGTCAGCCAGAAGGGTTTTCATCAGCCATCTTTAAGTGTTCTTGTCTGCCATTTTAACCTTTTACTGTATGCTCAATGATCTTCTCTTGAGCATACTAAGTAATATATGCCATCTCTTCAACTTGAACTATGGATCCTTAATTGAGCATGTTCAGAAAGGTACATATTTTGGCTGGACACAGTGGTGCAAGTCCTGTAATCTCAGCAATTCAGGAGGCTTCAACTGCAATTCAGGAGAATGGCACATTATTTGAAATCAGTCTCAGCAGCTTAATGAGACCCTGTCTGAAAACAAAAATGGTTATATGTGTAGCTCAGTGGTAAAGTGTTCCTAGGTTCAATCCATGGTACCAAAAAGAAAGAAAGAAAAAAAAAAAAACAGAGAAATGTACATCTTTTTTTTTTCTTCCTTTTTTTTTCATGGGGATTTCAACAAGGGCCTCCTACGTGTCAGGCAAGTTCACTGAGAAATATTCCCAGTCCAGAAATGTACATCCTAATGCAGTGACCCCCAAAGTGAATATGTATAGACTCCCAGAATAAAGTCCTCAAGATTTCTATCTTCAGAGAGAGCATCGCTTTTCAGACAACACCCATCCTCTCCTTACTTCCTGTGGGCTATAAATATTTTTCCATTCTTTTATATTCTGGTGTGCTCCTTGGCTTCACAATCAACAAAGTGAAAACCCTTTTCATTAGGTTTCATTAGAATATGATTTTGAGGAAGAACCTTTAGTTGAGCCATTATGTCTTAAACACTTTTGAATCTATTATTGTTGAAGTTGGTGCCAAAATGATCTATTTAATTTTTTTCCTTGAAGGTGTGAGTTAGTGTTCCTGCACATGCCCCAGCCTGTGAGGCCACAGCTTAGTGTTCAACCCATCACTGGATTGAGACATGGACTTAACCACTTCCAAGGTGGGTGTCAGACTGTTTGAGGGATAGCTACACTGTGCCCTACAATGATGGTTTTCTATGGGTAATCACTCCCTCTTCATTAATCATTCACCTAATAAAAGGGATCAGCCTACAACTAAGAATGTAAAACATATTTAGTGATGTATACCATGTTAAAATATGGAACAATGTAAAGAAAAAAAAACATAAATGAAAGGTGGTATAATGTAACAAAGCCTGGTCATAAAAGTTACAATTAGGGAAAGGAAATAAAAAGTCTCACTAAGCCCTAGAAACATCATCACATACAATATCATTTGTTCACTGAGTCACACTAATGAACTCAAGTCAAGATAATTTCAAGAGTAGTTAATATGATAATGGGTTTATTGAATTTAAATTTATAAAAATGATTTTCTTTACTGTTTTATAGTAAATAAATTTGTAATACATTACACTTGATATAATAAACAGTACACAAATATAAAATAACCTATGCACAGAACACTTTTTGAACAATAATGAAGTAAGTTGTCATTTGGTGAAGCAGTATATGGTACTCCATGGTAGACCTAACCCTGACAGGTTAGTTTAGCAGAAAAAGACTAAGAGTCAGATGGAACCAAAAGTAAAAGGCAGAAAATTCTTAGAGGGAAACCAATTTTGTAATAAATAGATTTTCTTAAATATAAACTTGGTTTCTTAACCAGAAGATTGTAATATCCCTGATACATTTATATAATTATGTACAAACAATCACATTATCTAGTATCCATGATTACATTTATTTTTGTCTTTTTTTCACAAGACAGAGTAACGGAGATTAATTTTATTGCTATGGACTTGAGAATGCTCAGGTCTCCAGATTTTGGGGTGTCATAAAAAGTAATCCACAGAAGTAAGCTCTATAATCAATGGATTTTTAGGAATGCTTCCCCCTGTAGATAGTAAGTGTTCAGATTTAGCCCTTGAATCTGATATTTTTCTAGCCAAAGCTTTTCCATTAATCCTTGCTTGTTTTTTCTTGTAAGTCTCTAAATCAACTCTCATCTTGTATGAATTGGGGTGGGGGTGGGGAGGCCTGATTTTGGCTGAATTATTCTCTCTTCACAGTGAACATTTCCTTCTGTAATGAAATAAGCAGTCACAATGTAGTGTTGTGTGATGTGAGAAGACTGATGTTTGTAGAAGATGATGAAGATGAATCTTTGGATTCTGACAGATCAAACTATTTTATTGCATGGGGAGATCAGGTCTATGCTTCTGCGAAACATTACTGGGAGCTGAATGTGTGTGGCTCCTGGGACTGGGCTGTGGGAGTCTGTTGGGATTCTGTGGTAAGGAAGAACCACACACTGCTTGAATTTGAGGACATGTTTCTCCTTTTATGTGTGAAGGCAGACACACATTTCAGTCTGTTGACCAGCTCCCCAATATTTTCTCTATATATAGAGAGACCTCTGGGCCATGTTGGTGTGTTCCTTGATTTTCAAAGTAAAAGTGTAAATTTTTTGAATGTTGTCAAGAATTCCCTTATATGGAGATCTCCTATTGTGTCCATGAATTTCCCTGTCAGCCATTTATTTTCCACAGCCAACACATAATTAGGAATAATTCAGAAACCTATCTTCTCTGCCTGAGAACTTCATATTTGAGGGACCCATTCTCAGTTGAAGCAGAGCAATTAATATGGCTGTCTTCTTTTCCCATTTTAATGTAAACTCATTTTATTAAATATGATACAAATATAAAATTTGTTTGCTCAATTTTACTTTAATAAAATCATCTTTAGTGTCCTATAATATAGGCTGTGGTTGGCTCAATGTTTCTTGACCTTTGTGTAATTACAAAACATGTGTCTGTGATTCCAAGTCAAGATTAATGCAGGAACACAAGAGTTTGCAAATCTACAGAGATCTGGCTATACACAATGCACCTGTCAGTTTGAAATCTCCTTCTGGATCTATTCAGTTCACTCTAAAGTGGAAAAGGTAGCATAGGTGTGTTACAGTCATGGTGGGCACACATAATTTTTTACATTAACTTAATGAACAGTCACTGTAGCTCAGTAGAATATTTTTCTGGTATGCAGGGATGGATTTCTATCAGCGGTGTGTGTGTAGGGGTTTAAGGTTTATGATAATCCCTCAGGGCATGAGACATGAGATGGGAAGTGCATGAAACAGAATACAAACTTGTACTCTCTACTGACTTTTCCATCCCATCATCATACAATAAATACTCCATTGATTTTTTATGGTTGTCATGTCATACTTAATCATATATGTTTATGAATGTGTTTCTGCCATCAAATGTTCTTCCTGAATGCATTATAGAAATCAATAACTGTTTGTTAATAAAAAATGAAAATGTAAAGCTTGTTAAACTTTGTTGTCAGCCATACCTGGGAATGGGTGTTCACTATGGAAGTTAGCTACATTAATTAATCTTGCCAGTTTTATTTCTTATCACTCCTGGTGAAAATATTTATGCAGTTTATATTTCTTAAACATTTATTTTGTGGCTTACATATAAATATGTCCTGTATTATTTAAATTAAATAAAAACCATATTGATATGCTTGGTGGAACATGCCTGTAATCATAGTGACTTGGGAGGTTGAAACTCAAGACCAGCTTTATCAATCTAGTGAGGGCCTAAATAAATTATCAAGAGCCTGCCTCAAAAGTAAGTAAGGGTTCGGGGTGTAGCTTAATGGTTAAGTGCCCTGCGTTCAATACTCAGTATCAAACAAAACAAGAAATCCACCTATACTACACTAATTATAAAAAAGAAGGTGAGCCAGGAGGAATTAAAGAGACTTGAAATAAGGTGATGGTTTCCAAATGAGATTTCTTTAGGTTCTGTGTGTTCCCTCTCAGGTGATTCAGCATAAGTGATAAACCAACATTCATTCCAATGACTGAGTTCAGATAATACAATGCAAGTATAACTTACTCTAGTACCTAACAGAGTATCCAAAACATAAATATTGGCTGTAAATATTAAAACATTATTAATAGAAATGATTAACTACTTTAGTTTTCTTGATATGCATTTACATCCTACCATTATCTACGATGTCAAGTGCTACCAGCAAGCCCAGTCTACCTTCTTTATTCTCAGTAGGTGAAGTTGCAGCCTACACTGCTAATAAGACGGAATTTATGCAGTTTCTTACATTCATGTTCATACTCATGTATTGTTAACCTTGACAGTAGCTTCATTACTGCATTTAATTGTGTGCACAAAAAGCAACTTAAAGTTAATTTATATTTTTCATATAGAGTATGTATTCATGAAAATGCCTGACTTAGGCTTAACATGAATTATTATGTTCTAGATCTATACAGTTTTTAGTATTTTAGAATTTTCCTTCTAACATTAGAATGAAAGCAGAGTGCAAGAACATATTGTGCTAGCCTGAGGAAAGTTTACAAGGATCTGCTAACATAATAAGACAGGAAAATATTAGAGGATAATATCAATGAAAGGCAAGAAATATAGATTTCCAGCTGTGAATGTTAAGGAGGGTCCACTGTTTTGAAATTTGAAATTATTGTTTTATGTATGATGTTGATTTTGAAATTTCCCCAGAGATAAAACAATGTACCAGGGGAATATGAAGGTCTATAGTGATAAGAAAGCATTAAATTTGACTTAGAATGATGTAGAAAATCAAGAATAAAATTGACATATTATCAAATCACTAAGCCAAAGGTTCTGTAAATCTCCTTTCTTGTGGCAAACACAAAATACTTTTACACTTTGAAGACAAATGCATATGAAAAAGAATATGTGTTTTATAACAAGTGAGATATATCTGTTTTTTAAAAAAGAAAATATCGATTGTGGGGGTATATCCATGAGAAAAATAATGAGTTGTGAAGAAATTATATCATTTATAATATGTTTAATTCCACCAAACTGTGGGTTCATTTCTCTCTTTCTTATTGGTATTGGAAATAGAACTCATTGGGTACTTTACCCATGAGTAACATCCCCAGCCATTTTTTTTTTTTTTTTTGAGACATGGTATTAAGTTGCATAGGGCCTCACTAAGCTGCTGAGGCTGACCTCCAACTTGTGCTCCTAATGCCCCAGTCTCCCAAGTCACTAGAATTACAGGTGTGAGCATGTGGCCTGAGGGTTTGTTTCTCACAGATACTCAGTGTAAAAGTAAAGTCTCTCATGGGATCTATTAGAGTACAGGCCAATCAATGCTAATTTTAAAGCAATTGGCCAGTGTGTTGTTCTCACACATTTCTCTGAATATAGGAGATGGTCAAAAGGAAGATTTTCAACAACTGGATTTTTAATTATTTATGCAAAAAGGGCAGTTTGTTGCCATGTGCCATCCAGTAGAAAAGCTGAAAAATATCCTGAGCAAGCAAGCCACTGGGAAATGGCTTGATGTTTTCTACAGCATATATGTTCAATTCTATGGGTTGAAATTTATCCTTTTGGCACACCAAGCTGCAAGATATTTCTGGGTATGATGGATACACAATGACAGAAATTTTATTTATTTAGAAAAAATAAATAATTGTGGGCAAAACAGAATAAATAATCAAGAGTTCATGTTCAGTGCAATAGGTACTTTTTTTTTTTTTAATTCCAGTTGAACCCAGAAACTCTTAACCACTGGACCACAGTCCCTGTTATTTTGATTTTTTTTTTAATTTTGGAACAGGATCTCACTAAATTTTTGAAGTCTCATTGCATTACTCAGGCTGCTTTTGAACTTTTGATCCTCTTGCCTTAGTCTCCAGAGTGGCTGGGATTACAGGTGTGTGCCATGCACCCAGCTGAAAGTAAGATAATCTTTAATCAGGGATTTGAGGATACTTTGAGTTGAAACCAGGAAGGTTTCAAGTGTGGGTAAACTCTGCCCTTCAACCTTGGTAATGTGTTGAGTGTATCCTTATTATTTTCTAAGCGAGCGTCATATGGCAGCATACTTGTTTTTAATCTTTTAAATGGATGACTAAAACAGGAACAGTTCTCCAAATTATGAAAATGCTTTACAGAAATGTTCCCTTATTCTTACTGTCTGTACCAACTAGATTCACTAGTTCTCTCTCTCTCTCTCTCTCTNCCTCCCTCCCTCCTGTTCATTTTACACATTCCTTTATTAGCTAAGTATATTACTGATTTTTTTTGTCACCATGACCAAAACACCTGACAAGAATAGTCTAGAGGAGGACAAGTGTATCTGAGGCTCAGAGTTTGGTTTCAGAGATCTCAATTCGTATATGACTGACTTCATTGCTCTGGGTTAAGAGTGAAGCAGCTCTTCCAGGGGAAAGGGCCCAGCAGAGAGAGGCTGCTGTCATTGTGGTGGCTGCAAGAAAGAAGACAGGATGGGGGGAACTGGGACACAGGGAAGATGTAACCCAGGAGAAATTTATGTATCTATTTGGTAATTTTTTTCAGCCAGTATAACAAAAACTTCTTACTCTAATGATGCTCCTGAAAATATTTAATTACATTTAAAAAAACATTTTTTGGTACTGGAGATTAAGCCTAAGGGAACCCTAACAACGAGCCATTTCCTATTCCTTTTTATTTATTTATTTATTTTGAGATAGCATCTTACTATGCAGCTGAGGTTGGCATCAACTTTGTGATCCTCCTGCTTTGGACTCCTGAGTCATTGGCATGATAGTTTTGCAGGACTGCATGCAGATTGTTACATTTACTTACTACCTTTCAGTTTTGAAAACAATTATCAGAATTATTATAACCTGGGATATAAATAGAAAAGTAAATTCAAGGATAGAACACTGGAATCCTTGCCAATTATATCAAAGATACAAGACTCTCCTTGTTGTTTATTCATTTACTTTTTTTTTCTTTTGGAAGAAATTTAATTCTTCAAAGAAATAACAATAAAAACTTATGGGGAAAGCATAAGATGTGTTGAGTTATAACAAAGCAGGTGAATGTAAAGGGAAGAGTTACAAATTGAATAAGAACATCATTAATACAATGCTGAGAAAGCTGTTATATGGAGGATACACTGTGGAAAATACATAGTCAAGGAACTAATTGAGATGGTGAATTAGTAGCTAAAAAGAAAACCTGTGTGTAACAAAATTAAGCAAAGCAATGATAAGAGCATAAATGGAGTGCTTGCCCTGAACCCTCAATGTCACCAGCAGAATCCAGTTTATTGCTCCAACTGTGGCTGAGGGTACTGTGGACTTGGAGGAACATCTTCCCACTATTCTGCTGTCATGTTCACTTTGGTCTATTGCTAATGTCCAATGATTCAGGATTATGTGTTAAGGATATTAGATGATGAAAACTGTACTACTTTCAAATCAGAAAATGTTACTTTGGCTTCCAGCTAAACTACTAGTTGTGTGTGTGATTGGGGTCCAATTTACTAATTTCACTTTGTTTTTTCCTTATATCTCTTGATATGTTGTTAAATAGAATATATTGGAGGACATTGATTTCGACTGAGCTCCCACACACTAAGCCTAACAGACCAAGAATGGTGCTGTTCTGCATGCTGGTAATCCCCGTGGCTCAAGGGGTCTTCAATTCTCAGATATATATATATATATATATATCAGACCAAGTCATTACAGAGTTTAACCACAGTATCTGAATCTGAGCTTCAGACAATCACAGAAGGCTCTGCAATGCTACTGCAATTAAGTTGTCTCTATACCTCACTTCCATTTTCTATAAATATTGTTAGATAAAGTCTTGGGCTGGAGTTACCTGAAATTGTTTTAGTCTGGGGACTGTCTGATTTGATAACTGCTTTTGTTTTGTTTGCATTGCACTGTTTTACTTATAATTGCTCACATAAATACTTTTGAATTTAATTAAGATTTTTCTTTTGATTCATAGAAAGGCAAAATTTCAACAAATTTGGTCAAATAATCTAATTCACTTTATTTTCAACTCATGAATTTTATTTCATTTTTAAATAGAGAAGTGTAAAAAGAAATGAAAACACAGAAATAGAGATGCACTCTGCCAGGTTTGGCAGAATAAATGGTTTTTATAAGGTTGTTTGAGCTGAAGCTAGGGAAAGGCATAAGACCAAGTGAACTGATTAACATCACTTTGCTTTCCTTGTAAGGGTGAAAAGAACCCTTAATGTTAACCGAACTTTATCTTACTGTGTTGAATAAAACTGGCCTGTTTAGGTGATTGGCCATTCTCTCCTGTTTTCTCAAAAGGAGACCCCTATCCATATTATTTATTTATTTTTAAAATTGATTGTTTAAAAAATACCCAAGAGTGGAATGCATTACAATTCTTATTCCACATATAGACTGTATTTTTCATATCTTTGTATATAAAGTATGTTCACACTAATTCATGTCTTCATACATGTACTTTTTTTGCATTACAATTCTTTTTTTTTCTTTTTTTATTATTAGTTGTTCAAAACATTACAAAGCTCTTGACATATCATATTTCATACATTTGATTCAAGCAGATTATGAACTCCCATTTTTACCCCATATACATATTGCAGAATCATATCCATATCCATATACAATTGTTATTACACATATATACCATATTTTTTCATATCTCTGTTTATAGATAAAGTATATTGACACCCAATTCATATCTTTATACATGAATTTTGGATAATGATGTCTATCTATTTTATTTAACAAATGCAATATACATTTTTTTAAAAATGTAATTATTTATTATGTACAACTATAGAACACCAATTAAAAATATGAGAAACTATTCAAGTGTCAAATTTCTATAGTGTTATAGGTTAAATTTCCCATCTTGGATTCCTGTGATCTTTCCTTTGAAAAGGTTTAGGGGAAAAAATGCTGAGGCCAGTCACCAAGGCATATAATTCTTTGAGACCCCAAAATCTTTCAATTGAGAACTCAGCACTTTACACGGATGTCTTTGGTTTAAGTTGGAAGTTTAAAGTCAGCATTTTCTTAATTGAGAAAATCTAAGAAAGTACCATTTTGAAAGAGGGAAAAAAATACAAAGAAGTGGAACTGGAGGGAAATATAATGTGAAAAAGAGATCAATGATAATTATTTCCTTCAATAATGATTATTATTTTTTGTACCAGGGATTGAACTGAGAGACACCCAACCACTGAGCCACATTCCTAGCCCTTTTTATTTTTTTTTTATTTTGAGACAGAATCTTGCTAAGTTGCTTAGGCTGACTTTGATCTTGCAGTTCTCCTGCTTCAGCCTCCTTAGCAACTGGGATTACAGTCATGTGCCACTGGTCCCAGCTCCTTCAATACAATCTTGGAGAAAGATCATTTGTTCACTAACGTGTTCCTGTACACCCATCCCCTTGGATATCTTTCATCTTCTTCATATATTGTTAGTCCATTTCCAAAGAAATCTGGGAAACATTCTATTCTAAAGATATCTGGGACATACCCATAATTAACTTTACATTACCATAATTCTATTAAGAAATGAAAAAAAAAAAAGATCTTTTGCTCATAGTTTATTACCATCTCCACCGTGAGGTCAACTTTATTTTCAAGATTGTATATTTTGTCTTCATTGCCTGAGGACCTGTCTTCCAAGTGATCCAGTCTGTTGGTGATGTTATGTATTCAGTTTTTTAATTTGTTTATTGTTTCTTTCATTTCATGGATTTCTGTTTTTTTTCTCAATATCTCTCTTTCTTAAAGTAATCTTTTGCAACATGTATTTGCTCTCTTATCTCTTTGTTGGTGTGATCTATGGTTACCTGTACTTGTTCTCTTATCTCTTTGTTGTAGTGGTCAATTTTTGCCTGTATTTGCTTACTTAGGTTATTCATTAATTCACAAATAATTTCAGTAATGTATATTCTGAACTCCTTCTCTGACATTTCACCTACTGCCCTATCTATGGATTCTATTGTAGTATCTTAGCTTGTTTGAGGCACTTTCCTCCCTTGTTTTTTCATGATGTCTATGTGTCTTTCTCTCTTGCAGTGTACATCAGAGGTATTACAGCTTCTGCCCTATTGTCTTATGGTGTCCCTATTGGTTACCAATACCTCACTCAGAAGGGAGAGATCAATAACACAGCACTCAATTTACCCAAAGTGCAGCCATATATCATTTAGGTTCTAATTTACATTTATAGTTTTGTCATTATAATTAGAAATGATGAGTTTGGTTATCTTTTATCATATAGTCAAATGGTTTGCATAATGGTTTACAGTTTTTATGGTGAAAGGGAGAGTGTGGGGTTTGCTGAGATGTTTATGAGGTAGAATGGTGAGAATATTGAGTAATAGATTATATAAAAAGTGAGAGGGTAATCATAAGAAGTTGGCTATTAGTAGGAGAAACAAGAGATAGGGAACCCCATGCAAGACCCCATGATACCTCAGCAACAGGATAACTGTTAGCACCCCTAGTAGAGAAACCTCTGGTGTAGCCAGGTCCCCAGGGATCTTGGTGATGTATTACCAGGTCCTTATTATTATCCCTTGATTGAAGTGGTGATATACCAGTTTTGTGGTGATGGCAGCTTCAAGCTTCAACTCTGATGTTGGACTGTGGAGCAACGATTTTGTGAACCCCAGCACAGGTGGCTCTCCACACATGGACATAGCCTCTCTCCAGATCTCCAGGTGTAGGGTGGCAGGGCAGGCAGGCCTCTCCTCTGGATCCAAGCATGTCTTCTTTAACCACTTCTATTCAACATCATCCTTGTAACTCCTGCCTGAGTGATTAGGCAGAGGAAAGAAATTAAAGGGATATGAATAGAAAAAGAAGAATTCAAACCATCACTATTTGCTGATGACATGATGTATATTTAGAAAATCCAGAAAATTCTGCCAATAAAATCTCCTAGAACTAATAAATAAATTCAGCAAAATAGCAGGTCATAAAATCAACATTCATGCATCAAACATATTCCTGTACATCAGTGGTTAAATCTACTGAAAGAGAAATCAGTAAAACTACCCCATTCACAATAACCTCAAAAAAATTGGAAATAAATTTAATAATAGAGATGAAAGACCTCTACAATGAAAACTGAAGAACAATAAGGAAATTGAATAAGACTTTAGAAGAAGACCTCCCATGCTCCTGAATAGGCAGAATTAATATGATCAAAATGGCCATACTACCAAAAGGGTTATATAGATTTAGCACAATTTCTATTAAAATCTCCATGATATTCTTTATAAAGCAAGAAAAGCCATCATAAATTTATTAGGCAAAATAAGAGACACAGAATAGCCAAAGCAATCTTTATTAAGAAGAGTAAGATAGGCACCATCACAATACCAGAACTTAAATTATGCTAAGAGAGCATAACAAAAATTACATGGTATTGATACCAAAACAGACACATAGACAAATGGTTTGGAATACAATATATGTAAACAAACCCACATAAATATAGTTATCTCATACTAGACAAAGGTTCCCAAAACTTTCACTGGAGGAATGATAGCCTATTCAACAAATTGTGCCAGGAAAATGGGACCTCCATAAGTAACAAGATGAAATTAAACCCCAATCTCTCTCCCTGCATGAGACTTAACTCAAAGGGGATTTTTAAGATTTAGGCTCTACAGAGACCCTATGCCTAATAGAAGAAAAAGTAGTCCCAAATCTTGATCATGTTAATCTAGGCTCTGAATTCCTTTAAAAGACTCAAAAAGTGCAAGAAGTAAAGTTGAGAATTAATAAATGGGATGGATTCAAATTAAAAAGCTTCTTCTCAGCAAACGAAACAATCAATAACATGAAGAGAGAGGCTATAAAATGGAAGAAAACCTGCTGGGTCCTGCCCTAATGGGGTCCAGGGAGCCCTGAAGGATGAGTGATGTAGGCAAAAAGATGAGACAGGAGTCGTTCCATTGGAGCATTTCCAGAGAGAGAGAGCTCTAATGCAGCTTTCTCTGGGTCATCTTTTATTGCAATTGTCTTCATCATTATGGATTCAGAATATGTAATTGATTGTACAATTTCAAAACTTTGTCAAGACATAACATTTCCTTAACCATAACTAGGGGTATAGAAAAATGTAACATCAATTTACATTTTTCCAGGATGTGACTTTTAGTTTTCAATCATTAATAAAATGTGTCACTAATTTACATTTTTTCAGATTTTCCCCAGATGTACTATTTTCCCCAAGATATGCTATTTTCTTATTAACTAATGCCAAACTATGTAACCAGACTATAAGTCTTCTAACCTATTGTTGACCTTTAAGTTTTAAAGTACACTTGCACTTTTATTTCTAATCTAAAATTTTCATCTAAAAAAGTCCCCTTAAATCTTATACTTAAAATAACCTTAACTAAAAACTTAAGAATTCTAAACCCAATAATTTAAATAGGATAATATTTCTAACATTATTGTAAAAATACGTCTTTTTAAAAATTTTTTAATATTTATTTTTTAGTTATGGGCGGACCCAACATCTTTGTTTGTATGTGGTGCTGAGGATCGAATCCGGGCGGCACACATGCCAGGCAAGCGCGCTACTGCTTGAGCCACATCCCCAGCCCTAAAAATATGTCTTATAAAGCTAATTTAATTAATTCCTAAATTTATTCTCATAAAACTGGTTGAGCCACTTTCTCAAAGAGTTTCTTTGTTTCTCAGTTAAGGTGCACTAGTTCTTATATATTTATAATCTTTCTCAATAAAAAGTAAGTTTTAACCATCATTCCACTTTTCGACAATATTAAGTATGCTCAGCATAAATCCCTATGTGAAGTAAAAGAGGGTTTATAGAAATGAAAAGAATGTATCCTTATATGTCTTAACTTTCCTAAGTGTATAACATAACTTTCCTTAATCAAGAATGAAACTACATATGGTGGGTTTTGTACAATGAGCATAATGATTAGGTTGTCTAAGAGGCTGGAAATATGGGCTTGGGTTCTAATTGATACAATCAATGTGGTGCCTAAAATTCTTGTGACATTTCGGAAAATGATTGTTGTCCATTATCAGTTTTGTCCTCAATGTGCTGAGATAGAAGAGCAGCTTTCTACTTTGTCCTTGATATGCTGAGGGTAGTAGAACAGCCTTCAAGGCATGAACTATCTGTTATGTTCTAGCCATCTGAAATTTAATTTGGTTTGGCATTTAATATGCACATGCCTCCTGTCAGGAACATGAGCATGAAAATGAAAAGTCCCAATTACATAAAAATAATGTCTCATGGTTTCAGTTTCCCATCAACCAGCATGGCTTTGACAGCATTCATTCTCACTGTGACCTTGTCAAGACAGTGGGAGAGCCGCTTTGCCAGCACTTATTTTCACTATGACCTTGTCAAGATAGTGAGAGGGGGATCACCTTCACCAAATACCTTTATCATGTGCACATCAGATAGAGCATTAATCTCCAGGATATAAAAACAATTCAAAAACTTTACACCAAATAAACAAATAACAGTCAATAAAAAGGCTAAGGAACTGAACAGACACTTCACAGAAGAACAAATACAACTGATCAACAAATATATGAAAAAATGTTCAACATCTCTAGCAATTAGAGAAATGCAAATCAAAACTACTCTAAGATTTTATCTCACTGTAGTCAGAATGACAATCATCAAGAATACAAGCAAAAACAAATGTTGGTAAGGATGTGGGCAAAAGGTACTCATACATTACTGGAGGAAATGCAAATCAGTGCAACCATTATGGAAAGCAGTATGGAGATTCCTCGGAAGACCTGACATGGAACCACCATTTGACCAAGCTATCCCACTCTTTGGTTTATACAGAAAGGACTTAAAATCAGCATACTATAGTGGTGTAGCCATATAAGAGTTCAACTCATAAGATCTAAAGGATGGAAACAACCTAGTTGCCCTTCAACAGATGAATAGATTTTTTAAAAATATATATGGTATATATACAAAATTGAATGTTACTCATCCTTAAAGAATGAAAGTACATTTGCTGGAAATGGATGTAAATGAAGAATATCATGCTAAGTGAAATAAGTCAATCCCAAAAAACAATGGCCAAATATTTTCTTTGATATTAGGATGGTAACTTACAATAAAGGGAGGGGGCTGATAGAGAAAATGGATTAGGCAGAGGGAAGGGAAGGGAGGGAAGGGCATATGGACATAGGAAGAACAGTAGAATGATCTGGATATTATTACAGTATGTACATACATGACTACTCGACTGGTGTGATTCTACATCATGTACAACTAGAAGAATGAGAAGTTATACTCCATTTACATATTATATGTCAAAATGCATTCTACTCATGTATAACTAACTAGAACAAATTAAAAATTATTATTTTTTTTAATTCATGTAGCATGAGTCATTCCAGATTTTGGCAGAGGAAAAAAAGAAAGTTATTCTCATTCCATGGGATAAATAGAGAAAAATCATCACATCTCACTTGCAGTATGTCCCTTGTATAATTTATTTATTTTTATTAATGTTTATATAAAAGTGAGTCCTTCTGAATTGAATTTATGCTTGCCTTTCATCTGCTGGATTTGAACTATTAAAAATCTTCACCTCCTATTTCATTCTACCTTCTGCAAAATATCACTTGAACCTATTAAATAAAATTAATAAGGACAAACATTATACCTCTTAAAAGATAATGCATCTCAAGGCCTTAGAAAAACCAGAAGAAACAATACCTAAAATGAGTAGATAGAAATATATAATAAAGGTCAGAGAAGAAATAAATGAAATAGAGATTAAAAGAAAAATACAGTGCATATATGGGACAAAGAGATGGTTCTGTAAAAAGATAAACACAATTGACAAACTTTAGCTAAATAATCAAAACAAAAAGAAAATACCACAATAAATAAAATTAGAAAAAATGGAAACATCACAACAAGATGCCACTGAAATTCAAAGAATGACTACAAAATATTTTTTTTTAATTATATGCCAACAAATTGGAATATCTTAAACAAATTTCTGGAAACATGTCCTACCAAGATAGAACCAAATAAAGGGTAGCTGTAAACACTGTGTGAAACAGATTTGGGATTTTCTACATAAAGACCATCCTGGAACAAGGATCCGAAACTGGTATCAGTAAAATATCAACTTATAGTGTGTAAATAAACCTTAAAACTTGATTGTGTAGATTTTGGTCAGTCTTAATTGCCCCCTCCATCTGGTATTCCTACCCTTATCTAACAGACACGCTGGAGAAGGCCTGAGTTTAAAACTGTCAGTTTGGAGTTGTACTTTGAAAGATAATGAGACCAGAGGCACACTACGTTATGACCTGTAAAATAATAGCACTGATATAGAGAAATACATCAAAAGAAGGTAAAACTCATCCAGATGTGGTGGTGTACACCTTTAATCCTAATGGTTTAGGAGGCTGAATTTAAGAAGACCACAAGTTCAACGCCAGCCTCAGCAACTTAATAGATCCTGTCGTTGAAGAAAATATGAAAGGGCTGAGTGTGTGCCAGTGGTTGAGCACCCCCGGGTTTAATCCCTGGTACAACAAACAGCAACAACAACAAAAATAATAATGTAAACCTCAAAGCAAAATTACTTTCATCTGACTGGATTCTCCCCTTAGAGCCATCTTTGGATAGTTTGGAGTTTGCATGTCTTAGTAAAGCCAACATACTTTCTATTCTACATTTGACTAGAAGTTTGTCCAGAAATACAGTGACACAAGAATTAACTTATTCCCCATCTTGAAATTAAATCTTTTACACAGACACATTAATAAAATCATAACTGCTGTTTTATTGTTCATTGTGTAGAAAATGTATGCTTTCCAGGTAAATAAACACATTTAATTGTTTGTTTTGTGGTACTAGGGATTTAAACAAAGGGCACTCTACCCCTAGGCCTTACCTATTTTTTTTTAAATTGATATAGGGTCTTGCAGGTATTTGAAACTTGTGATCTTACAGCCTCTGTCACCCAAAACACTGGACTTACAAATGTGTGCCACTGCTGCTGGCTCAAATAAAAAAAAAAAGTGTTTCTGTTCAAGTCTTAGAGAGTTTTTATAATCATAAAAAATTTTCTCTGAACACATCTATAAATTGAACACATTTCAGAGTCTGGATCTTTTTTTTTCTTATTTAGTTGTTTTTATTTTGATGCATAAAATATAATAAAATAAACCAAATATAGAAAGACACCAAAATACCCTGCAAGAATCTCCAAGAAGAGTATAGTCCAAGAAGATATTGTTGAAAGAAGTTTTAATGAAATGAAGCTACATTATCAATATAGTCAGTTTTTTCAAAGTTTGACTATTCGTACTCTCCAAATCTTGCTGAATGTATAGACATGTTGCAGGTCTTTGTATACACCAAAAATGTGTATTTGTTTAAAGTATAAATTCTGTGAAACTTATTACTAATCACATTATAGGCTGAAAGAACCTTGTCACACCATGAAATTCTCCCTTACCTCACAAAAAAATATTAATGAATGGTTTGAGAAATATTATTTTTATAATAAATGAGAGATCCTAGATAGAATTTTTCAAAATCATAATTAATGTAGTTTTAGAAAACAGAGATATTATACATCCAAATTGTTTCTTGTTTTCATCTCTATGACAGGGTCTGCTTGTTACTGATGAGCATGTATTTATTAAGTTTCAAAAACCATTCTTTGCATTAGTGAAACAATGCATATTGATAACTACACAAACAACAAAATGAGTTAAGCCAGCAGTTTTCAAAACTCTTAGATTGTTTAGTGGGTGTATTAAGGTTATCCAAAAAAAAAAAAAAACAAATAAATCTATATATCTATATTTCTATGTTCAAATATATATCCATTTGAATATGTATACCTGAAATTGGTCCATGTGTCTATAGATACCAACAAGTCTATCTTCAGGGTAAAATAATAGGCTGTAGACCCAGAGAAAAGTTGATGTTGCAGTCTCAAACCTGAAGACTGCCTGCAAGCAGAATTCTTTCTCCTCAGAGTACCTTAGTCCTTTTCTCTGATTGGATATCCTTCAGCTGATTGGATAAGGCCCATTCACATTTTGGAAGTTAACCTGATTTAATCCAAGTCTATTAATTTAAATGTTAAAAAGGTCTAAAAAATTTCTGCCCAGCACATTTTGATTACTTTGATTAAAACCTTGGTGCAACTGATGCATAAAATTAATCATCACAGTTGGAAAATCAGAAAATAATAAATAATAAGAGTATGAAAGCTATATTTGAAATATTATCAAATTCCATAAAAAATAATGGGTAATGGCCTTATATGGTAAGCAAGTTGAATAACATTGAAGAGGTCAAAATAGTCCTCCATGAGAGAATACTAATTGATCCAAGACAAAGGCTGAAAAATCAGGTGAGCGAGGAGCTAAGAGGTTTCAGAAATGTGGTTGGAAATCAGAAAGGATATTTAGTTGTGAATGAGTTTTCATTTGGTTATGGTACAAAATTACAATTTTATTTTAGTGCAGAAGGAAATATGATGGATCATATTTATGTGGAGGAGTGACTATACATACATATATACATGTATATGTGTGTGTAAATATATATATAACATCCATAAGTAAGTGTGTGTGTAAATATTAGAAATCAAACACACAATACCAAAATAATCTGGGTTTTTTGGTATACTTTTTCTAAACATTTATTTAGAATTATCCAATGGCACATCATTTTCTATTTCCTAATCATATGCAACAACGATTCTGGATAATCTATTACCAAAAAAAAAATGCAGATTTTTTGTAAAGGTGAATGTTTTGAATTATATAAAATATATTATTTAAAAGGGTGAATTGAATTTTCTTATTTATATACACATGATAATACTTGGTCCATGGATTCAAAAAAATTGTAAAACAAAGTTACAATGGGACTGCTTTGAGGAATAGTTTGGTTTGATATAGCTAGACTACTTACTTTTACGTTTTAGGATTTTTTTTTTTAGGTTTTTTGCTTTAGATTTAGAGATTTTATTCTAATATTCTCATATGATTCAAGGCTGGAAAAAACAACTGAATCACCAAAATTATTTTTTTTTTCTCATCTATCAGTCTTGGCAATCAAAAATCTGTAATTCTGAGTTATTACCCATGATAGATTTCTCCATCTTTCCTATACCACATTTATCACATTGTGAAAACCTCTTGTGAGTTAACTCTGGTGTAAATGAAAGTTTTAAATTCTTTAAACAAATGGGTAGATGCTTCTATGATTAAATTATCTGAACCTGCCCTTAGTTTAGAAATAATCCCCCAAAACATGTGTTCTAGAAATAGTCTACTTGCATTTGTTAACCGTACACAAGTTGGTTGGTAAGGTGTTATCTAATGTAAAAGTTGTAATAAAGTTTCACAATAAATATATTGACTGCTATTTGGGATGCTGAATGATAACCATGGACATAGGAATAATCCTTTCTCTCCTTCTCCTTCTTGCCCTACCTACCCCATTCTTTCTTTCCTCACTAAACTTTCTTTCTCTTTTGTTTCCCTTTTTGTTGTAGGGTTTATGACTCTTCAGAAAAAAGAAAATTAGCAATTTAAATAATTTTGTAGTACATGTTCTTTTATTTTTCTTAGTAGATTTCATCCCTCAGAATTATATATATATATATATATATACTGGTTATTGAACTCAGGAGAACTTGACCACTGAGCCACATCTCCAGCCCCATTTTTTTTTATTTTATTAGAGACAGGTTCTCATTGAGTTGCTTAGTGCCTCTCTGAATTTTTGAGGCTGGCTTTGAACCTGGAATCCTCCTGTCTCCACCTCCGGAGCCTGTGGGTTTACAGGCCTCTGCCACTGTGCGAGGCCCATCTCTCAGAATTTGTTTGCTAATTTTCTATTCACACTTTTTGTCTGTTAGTCAGCATTTAAATAGTTTAAATAATAAAACATTTGTATACAGTGTTCACTGCCCTCATGAATGTGCAGAGGATTCATAGCATTGGGATTCCTTCAGGACCCCATGGATAGCCTCCAAAATCTCTGAATAGGAAATCCTAGAGTTGAGCTGGAGCCTAGTGATTAGAACTGGGTTCAGAGGAGTTTCACAGAGTACTGGTTCCTTGGATTGTCAAAAACTCCCCTAGAATATGGAAGAACCGAGAAATAAAAAAGAGCTAATTAGAGATTGACTTATTAGATTAGATTGACTAATTAGATTAGATAGATTTACTAGATTAAGTTATATTGACTTATTAGATGAGATTGACTTATTAGATTAGATTGATTTATTAGATTTGATTGGTTAATTTCCTTTGAGCTGATCACTAAATATTGTTTTTATTTTCTCCCTTCTTAGGTAATAGGAAAGAAAGCATTAACTGAATTATGCTAAAATAAGAATAGTTGGATAATATCATGATTCAGAGATTATTAAGAGATGAAGAATTTTTTAATGGTCAATAGCCCTGTGTAATGGCACACACTGTAACTTTAGCAGCCTAGGGAGCTGAGGAAGAAGGATCACAAGCCAGCCTCAGTAAATTAGCAAGGACCTAAATAATGTAATGAGACTCATGTCAAAACAAAAAAGAAAGAGGTGGGTATGATTTTTTGTGTTAAAGCACCTTTGAATTTGATGTCTACTTTAATTGTTACTCAATAAGTTGCAGAGAAAAAAAATGAAGCAGCATAAATTTGAATAGAAATCACTTGTGTTTTTACCATTTTATATTGCTACTAATATTACCTGTATTATTCCTTTTTTTCCAAAATTCATACCCTCTTTATTGTTGCTTTTCTGTCTTTCATTCTGTGCAGTCACCATTTACATATTTCCAAAATGATATCCATAGTTTATGTGAGGGGGCAGCGAGTTACTAGAAATTAAAGCAAGAGGTACTTTACTACTGAGTCACATCCCGAGCCCTTTTTATTTCTTGAGATAGTGTGTCTTGCTACGTTGCTTATGGCCTCTCTAAGTTGCTGAGCCTGGCCTCAAAGTTAGACTCTTCCTGTTTGGACTCCTGAGTTGGTTGCATTGCAGGCATGTACCACCATCCCCAGTTTCATGTGTTCTCTTTGCACAGAATGTGGTTCCAGGATGAGCAAATTATAACTTTTTTTTTTCCTCTGGTGTGGAGAAACCATTTGCATTGTCAAATTTGCTGGGCAGATGATTTCATATTTTTGGACCAGATGGACATAATATGCACATATGTCTCTGCGCGTCATTCCAAATGTTTACTCAATGCATGCAGTAACAAGGACATCACTCTGGAGATCCCTGCATTTTCATTGTCAAGGACTTTTCCTCCAGTTAGCAAGCTACCTTTAATAAATATTTTAGGCATGGGGAAAAAAGGTTCTATTATCAACTGATTATCTGGAATATACAAGACTATATAGCTGAATAATTGTTGAAAGCTTGTTTAATAAAATATGCTTCAAGGCGGGGTTGTGGCTCAGTGGTAGAGTACTCCTCTAGCACAGGCAAGGCCCTGGGTTTGTTCCCCAGCACCACATAAAAGAGGAAGACTGACCTGGGAAGGACAATCTTACTATTAATGCAAAAGTGCTTCAGGATCCAGAGACCCCATGGAGGTGACAGCAGAGAAGAAGAGGGTTGGGAGATGGGCGCCCTACCACTCACATGTTATGATTTCCACCTTCACAGTCAATGTCCAGGCCTCAGGATCTCTCACAGGCACAAGCCTATTGTTGGGTGTCTATTAATATTTTTCAGTGCTGTTTGCAAGCTCTGCTACTGAAAAGATTGCTATCCTTTTGGATATTCCTTTAAGATTTTTAAATCTTTATTGGAACAAGGTTTAACCCAGACTTAACTATTAACCATTTCTGAGGCAAATATTTTCTGTGTAGTCTACCTTTTATCCTATAAAAGTTATGAATATTTTCTAATAATATATATTATTTGGTTAATAGATACTGTAGTATACCAAGGAAAGGATTGATACTAGAAAAAATTAGTAAAGCAATAGAAAAAAATTCTTGGAGGCATTTATAAAAATCATGGTCCCCAGGAAAGATTAGTTTTGCCTTTGGAATCCAAGATAATTTGTTAAAAGTACAATTGTTAAAACTTTATACAATCATTATCCTGAAATATACAAAACAGTAAAATAAAAGGTTTAGAGATTGGGTAACGATTTCCATGTATCCCAAAAATGTAGCACAGTCAGAGCTAAATCATTAATTGAAGAATGCATAAGAAAATGGCGGCATCCATGTTAAATTCAATTATCAAGTTTTGGGAACGTTGGGACAAAAACTATTTCTTTTAAAGTATTCCTTGCCACTGTATACACTACTGTAATTTTGTTGTTGTTGTTGTTGTTGATGATGTTACATTGCAATTTGTGTAAATAGTTAAAGAAATTTTGGGACACTTTCTTGCGAACAGGCTCTAGACTCAGAAAACATGGCTGTCAACACATGCTTTTACTTTACAACTTGTACCCATAGCACCAGGCTCATAATTTTGACTACTAACTTTTCAATGAGATCTTTTTAAATTTCAACAGATATTTCATATTTGTGGAGCCAAAGTAAGAAAACAAGTTGAGGCCCATATATGGAATGTGCACATGTTTGAAATGTGTAACTAGCTAGTAAAATGTTAATGAAATTTTTTATTGTTCTATTTTGAGACATATTATATACTCTCATAACAAGAAAATCTTGCCTAGAGTTTGCCAAGGAATAGTGTGCCCTGTCTGCTGTGGAAGAAAAGTAAGAAAAAGCTGGGTAGCCCCTGGCTCAGGCAGGGAACTAGGGACTCAAGACATTATGAGGACATTTAGGAGCCAGAAAATCTTACAAACTTCTATGCCAGTGTGATCAATGTGGTTACACATGGTGTGTCTGGAGTGTCAGGATGTTTCAGGAAGTGTGTGGGAGGTGGTGCTTGTAAAGGTTTGTTGATCAAGATTAGCCAAAGTGCTAAATCAATCTTCTCTATTTTGAAATTAAAAACCCATCCTAGCCTAATCTATTTTACTAACCTAATCACTTATACTATCATAATGACTCATACTAATTCCTATTGGAAGCTTCATGAAATCTAATCACTTGGAGAACAGGGTGTGGTCGTCAGCGCCTCAATAAATGGAAACTGCAGGAGGAGCTAACCTCATTCCTCTCCAGATCAGAGTAGTTTTGGAACTCAACTAGCTTTGGAGACCCCTGAAAAATACTGGTTCTACTGTGTGAAGCGCTGATCCCCAGACTTCATATCACCTCTACAGCAAGCATTGGTGAGACGATAGCCACATTCCTTAGGTGAGTATGTAATTTACAAAGGAGATGTAACTATTATTATTATTATTATTTGTTTTTTGTACAGCAATTGGACCCAAGGGTGCTTAGCCATTGAGCCATATTGCCAGGCTTTTTTGTATGTTTTATTTTGAGAAAAGGTTTCACTGCATTGCTGAGTTTGTCTTTGAACTTTTGATATGCCTGCCTCAGCTTCAGGTGTGACTGGGATTACAGGCATGCACCACCATGCCCTGTGCAACTATTTTCTGAAATAAACAAATCTTCAAAAATGTATAAATCTGTAAACTAAAATCATTTGAATGAATTGATGTTCTTTGCTTAGTTTGGAAAAATACCTCCTTTTCTAGAAGCTATATAAATTAAACAAATTGGTCATCTAATCTTACTACATGATTTTTGCTTATTATTTTTTGTATTCCTTGGTTTGTGCATATGAATAGTAAGGATTAAAAAAGCTGCCAGATGTCTTATAGTTTTGTATTTGGTGTAGATTCTATAAATTGGTTAGGAACATTTTGTTCTGTAAACAGGTAATACATGTATTATTTACTACTTACAAATAATGCAAAGGTATTCTCAAAATATAACTAAATAGTTCATAAAATGATTAGGAAAGTATTCCTCTTGATTGTGGTAATATCATCTCATTAGAGGTTGGTTTATTAACTTAAATTCTAAAGAAGCAAGGAAATTTATAGGCCTGCAGGAAAGTGACACTGGCTATCACAAAGAAACCTGAGTATAAGGGGAAAGGCAATTTGTAATTACATAATGTAGAAATTAGGACCTCAATTTTTAGCTTTTGCAAAATAATTATTTTTCACATGATAATAATTTTTTTTACAATGTACTTGGGGGAATATTTTAAAGGACTGTAAGCTATTACCATTCCCATTTTCTTAATTATTGATCCGTTTGAATTCAGGCATGTAGATAATAGAAACAGAGATTCAACAGTTTAGTATATTCAAATATAAAGATGCTGGATGAAATATCCAATTTGACAAAGTTCACTTTAGTCTTTATTAATTTTTATATATTCAGAAGTTGATTTTGGTAGGGATCCATTTCAGACAACAAAAGACATCACAGGGAAATTTTGGTCATAGTTTTTTTTTTTTTTTCCATTCTTATCAATGGATTACAAGAAAGATATTTTCTGGATTATAGGTGAAAGAATACATGCAAATGAGTGGCATTGTGCACTGCATTTTATTAATGTGTTTTTAAAACTTATGATTTATTTATAAGGATGTAACCCTTAAACATGATAACCTTAATTTGCTAGACAATATCTGAAACAATCAATACACTAGAGAATTATTGGTGATTGAATTACCATTATTGATTAAGAAGATAATGTGTTAGTTGTTACCTTATTTTAATGTTGATCAAAAATTTGTGTTCTACATCTCCACCTCCGCCAACCACACTCCAGCCTGCACCGCTGCCGCCACCACTGCTCAGCCATGGGAGCCCTGACTGAAGATGAAGTGATAAGGAAGCGTCTCCTTATTGATGGAGATGGTGATGGAGATGATCGAAGAATTAATTTGCTAGTGAAAAGATTCATTAAGTGGTGCAACTCTGGATCCCAGGAGGAAGGATATAGCCAGTACCAATGGATGCTGAGTACACTATCTCAATGTGAATTTTCAATGGGCAAATCTTTGCTGGTGTATGACAAAAATCTCAGAGAAATGGAAAATTATGAAAAAATTTACAAAGAAATAGAATGTAGCATTGCTGGAGCTCATGAAAAAATTGCTGAGTGCAAAAAGCAGATTCTTCAAGCAAAACGAATACGAAAAAATTGCCAAGAATATGATGCTTTGGCAAAAGTGATCCAGCATCATCCAGACAGGCATGAGACATTAAAAGAATTAGAGGTTCTTGGAAAAGAATTAGAGCATCTTTCACATATTAAAGAAAGCATTGAAGATAAGCTAGAATCGACACAAAAACAGTTTCATGTTCTTCTTAGTACTATCCATGAACTTCAGCAAACATTGTAAAATCATGTAAAGCTCTCAGAAGTAGAAGAAGCTCAAGAAACAAGCATGGAAGCAGATCCTAAGCCATAGGCAGGCAAATCACTGTTCCCTCAAAATATTGAAAGAGCTACACAATTTTAGTGTGTTTATAATTTGTTGTGCTCTTGACATATTTGAAATTTAGCTAGTGAAGTACTTTGCTATTAAATATTAATGCACACCTCATTTATATTTCTTCATACAAAGGAAAATGGCTTCAGTATATATGTTTTTATTGAAATGCATTTTTCATTCTTAAAAAGTAGGAAACAACATCCAAAAATGTTTAATAAAATATCTTCAAGCTAAAAAAGAAATTGTGTTCTGGCTACAACACTTACTAGTAAAAAAGTCAAAGGCTTCATCAAGATAGAATGATTATGAAGTTAAAGACAATAATAAGGTTAAAGCTCAGGCCCATGCCCTTTACTTAACCAAGGCTAGAAATGAACATTAGGATTATTTCATTTCACTTCAGACTTCCATCCTGGAGTTATAGATTGAATCAAATGCCTAAAGGTCAAACAATTAGGGAAAAATTTTACCTCAACCAAATGGGAGTACAATTTATGGGGGGAGAATAGGGTTTGGCATAATACAATAGGTAATCTATTCTAATTATCTATTCTGATCTAAGTAGATGTGTGTATTGAATGAGAACTTGAATACAATTTTGTTCAGGCCTTTCTCTCTTCAAGAATAAATAAGAAAAATTTCCTAGTTTTCTTCCCTCAGAACAATGGAATCAGAAATCCCACAACCCTTCTAGAAAGAACTCACCTGCTCTATCTGCATGAAGTACCTTATGGACCCAGTCACCATAGGCTGTGGGCACAGCTTCTGTTGGCCCTGTCTCTGCCTTTCCTGGGAAGAAGCCCAAATCCCTGCCTGTTGCCATGTGTGCCAGAGGCCATCACAGCAAAGAGACTTCAAGCCAGATATTTGTGTGAAGAGGATGTCTTTACTTGCCAGACAAGCCAGTCTAAGGCAAATCCTGAGCTCCAAGGAACACATATGTGTGACTCATCAGGAGACAAAGAAGATCTTCTGTGAAGAAGACAAGAACCTGCCCTCTTTGCTTTGTTCCAACTCTCAGGAGCATAGGGGTCACAGACACTGTTCCATTGAGGAGGCTGCTGAGGAGTACCGGGTAAGTGATGGTCCTCATGATGATGAATCCAGTCTTTACCAAGGGCCTAATAGGAACCAGATACCATATAAGCATAAAGATAGATATATCAATAGAATTTCTAAATATACCTGTCTTTGTGAGGCTAGCATTCCAATGGGAGGCCGATAAAGTCAACAAATATCATTTCAATCTGTATTTAGCAGAATTAGGGTAAGACATCTTAAAGCCCCCATTTTCAGAAGGTCACTGGTGACCAAGAGTACATAAAAGATTATTATTATTATTATTATTATTATTATTTTGTACTGGGAATTTAACGCAGGGTTGCTTTACCACTGAGTCACATCCCTAGCCATTTTTATTTGTCATTTTTGAGATAAGCCCTCACTAAGATGCTTAGGGCCTTATGCTGAGGCTTGCCTTGAACTTCTGATCCTATGGACTTAGCCTTTCAAGTCACTGGCATTTACAGACATGCACGACCTTGACCAGCTGAAAGAGGCTTTTATATTGGAAATACGTTTAGTAATACTGGATGAATATGAAGGAGATCAACAGGAGAGAAGCATTAGCAGATAAAATGATGAGGCAAGACGCCTATCTGAAAAGTAGTCAACTACATAAAATTTCTTAGTCTGTTACATAATAGAAACTTAGGAGGTGAAACAGGCACACAGGTGCATTTTATTCTCACTGAAGTATTTTATTTTACATTCCTTGACTCTCTCCATCTGTTAGGGTCTGAAACGTGTATATCTACTTTACATTTATAATTCCCTTACAGGAGAAGCTATTGAAGCAAATGAGATCGTTATGGGGAAGAAAATAAAAGAAATCTGAATGAGGAGAAAAGAAAAATTCTAACATAGGATGTAAGTATCAGATTTATTGCCCTAGGAAACAGCTTGAGCCATTTGTGCTACAAACTTCCCCTTTAAGAACATGTGAGGGGATGGGGATATGGCTCAAGCAGTAATGAGCTCGCCTGACATGTGTGAGGCGCTGGGTTCGATCCTCAGCACCACATAAAATAAAGATGTTGTGGACACCGAAAACTGAAAAATAAATATTAAAAAATTCTCTCTCTCTCTTAAAAAAAAAAAAAGAACATGTGCGGAGGGCTGGGGCTGTAGCTCAGTGGCAGAATGCTTGCCTAACATTTACTGGGTCTTGGGTTCTATCTCTATGTAAGGCAAAATGAACTGAAGTCATCATGTGACCTAAGGGTCCTCTGTAGAACAACAGGAGAAATAAATTTGTCTTTCAATGTAAGTTCTCACTTACTATTTCTAGACCCTGTATTAACAGCCACAAAAGAATGACATCAAAACAAAGCTCAGCAAATGGTAAGATGAAGGAACATACAGGGATTTGAAGACAATCAGTAAACATTAAGGAGCTCAGACAAAATTTCTTAAATCTAAGATCAATCTGAGTTTTGACAGTTGAATCAGTATTGAAGACCTGTCATAGGTATTTAAGGCAGAAGCTGAGGTAGAAGATGAATTGTAGAAATTCAAGAGCATATAATTGTGCATTCAATGTATTTCTTGCTGATCAGGACAATGAGCTCTTGGAGATAAAAAAGAGGTGCGAACAGCAAAATGGGAAGTGCACCTGTGCTGCTGAAAAGATTGCACAGGAGCCAAACAGTATGGGTTCAAGGAGAAAAGAGAACATATTAAAAAGTTGGGGGGTGGGGAGACACAACACAAAGGACTGGTGAGTGGGAGTGGATACTGAGAGGAGATAGGCAATGAAATGAGGATTAATGCTCTTAATGTAACAGGACAATGTAGAGCCGGCAACCTCAAGTAAGAAGGTAAAATTCAGAAGGGCCCTAATGCTTTTGAAACCTTAGGCTTAGATGCTTTAGGAAGACCTTATTGTATTGCTTTTAATCCTGAATGTAATATGCAATATTTCTGCAAGTTTTACATGGTCAGGTTATAGATGTGGGGAGATTTGAGATTAGAAACTAACATTAAATAAAAATCTCACATAAAGATAACAAAGCATCAATGTCAATGGTTTAAAAGTAGTCTTTCAGATTTGAAGGGTATATAAAGGAATTACCTATTAAAGGGAATTTTCCAGGTGTCTCAGAAACTTGCTAAAGACAAGCACTTTTGAAAAATTTTTGGATGGACACATTTTGAGGAAAAGTAAATTGCTGTTTTTATTAATAGAGGAAAATAAATTTTAAAAAATGTGGATTCTGAGAATTGGGACAACCTGAATTGAGGATATATATAGCTGATTGGTAGAGGATTGAGCCAAAGAGAAACAGGTGAGGGTTAAGTAACGAAGGAGGTTATAGTTGTCCTGAATGTGTGACCCAGGATTCACATCTCTGCAGAGGTATGTACGTCATCAGGAAAACATGATCAAGACTGAGTATAGGAAGCTGTACCCGGTCCTCTGGACGGAGGAACAACAGCATTTGTAGAGACTACAAAAGTAAGGTGAAAATATTGTAGAGCAACTCAAGAGAAGTGAAGCTAAAATGGTTCAAAATGAGAAACACCTAAAAGGAATGTATGAGGAGCTGTTGGGAATGTGCCATAAATCAGGGGAAAAGATGTTCCAAGTAGAGTCTTTGTTGGTTTTAAACTCCATCTTCTATACATCTTTAGTCTTCATTATTTCTTAAGTACTAAAATATATATTTTGTCACCTTCCATACTTGTGGTGGAGGCCATTCCACAAATGGGCATAATAAACTAATTCCTAACCATGAACAAGTTGTACAGAATTGTAAGAGTAGCATCTCCAGAGAATGATCTCTTCTAAAATTCTGATTTATCTTATTTCTAATAACAACATTATTGTGGACATTTTATTTTTGTCTCGAATGAGCAATATTTGGGGAAAGATAACATTTCCTTGGCCATTGGCTTTGCATATCCTGAATTTAAGTTGTCTCTATTTTGTAATACCTCAGCTGTTAGGAAAAAGTCCTTGGACAGACCTCTTGGCAGACAGCTGATGGTTACAGCAATGCCCACTTACTGTGGTAACCATGTCTTTTACTCACACCTAGGGTTCCAAATGCATCAAAGATTTAGATGATATCTATGTGTTGTACTGGGATTATACCTTAGAGAGGAAAAGGAAATCCAATTTAAGGGATTTGGGCATGGTTGTGATTGGTATTTTGGAAGGATTCTTACTTTTTTTTTCTCCTTACAGGATTTGGGAGACCTATTGACAATAAATTTGGCTCTCAATGTGAACTAAAATGATAGGAGAGCTGTGAAAGAGATCAATCTTTTTTCTAACAAAATAAAGCCATTATATATTAGATGAGGTTAAATTATGACACAAAAACAAAGAGTAAGAATTATCTCTAAATACTTAAAATGACCCTCAATTAAGAAATGGAGATTCTGCCACAGACTCATGTGGAAAATGAACATTGATTGGCAGAGAAGAGGATAAGAATTCATCAAAGGTTAGAATACTGAGGAAAAAATTGTTTTTTTATCCATACCTGTCAAAGTGGTATCAGTGGTTCCATAATTAAAGAACATTTGAAAATTATATCAAATATATATATATATATATAAATGAATATTCGTAAGTTTAGTATATAGCACATTATCTAGTGTTCTCAAAAATTTTTGAATACAAGTATGTGTGTGTGTGTGTGTGTGTGTGTGTGTGTGTGTGTGTTTTACTGTACATAATTTCTGCCCTGCAGAATTTGTTAGAAGTCAGCTACTTGCAATTTTAGGATTCAAAGTCATAAATATCTTTAGCTACATAGACTATTTTTTCCAGGTAGTAGATGAGTGAGGCAAGTACCTTTGAGAGTCAGGGCACTGGGTGCATGAAAGCAAAAAGAAAAGAAGGAATAATACCCTAACAATGGCACAGTTGTAGATGTTTATGGGAGTAATTCACAAGAAGGGAGCATTTTCAATTGCATGCTTATGTCTTTCCTCAAGCACTGTGGTGAATTCTCTAGCAGTCAAATGACTAATTGCATTCTCCTTCTTCCAGGAGTGAGACAGTGCAACAGCATACGCCTCAGCCTGTGATACCAGTTCTCAGCATAAAACCCATCATCGGACTGATAGACAGGCTCAACCTCTGTTGTGGTGAGTGTCAGTCCACTAGTTGGACTGACTATAGAGAGTGCAATTCAGGGATAGTTTTCAATTGTGATTGTTTCCCCCTTTATTGATCTTTCACTTAAGAGAGAAAAGGCTTCTCTCCAGGACAGGTATTTAAATGATAGGTGATGATAGAATAGGTATTTATAAACAATCATGCTGTCAAAATATAGACAAAAGTAAAAGAAAGCCAGGGAATGAATAAATTCCATTCACATTTCTAATAAATTAGTTTTAAAAAAAGGCACTTCTGCAGTGGCACATTCCTGCAATTCCAGCAGCTTGGGAGGCTGAGGCAGGAGGATTGCAAGTTCAAAGCCACTTGGTGAGGCCCTAAGGTTCTATCTTCAGTGCCAAAAAAAAAAAAAAAAAAAGGAATAGGGCTACTTGGGGCCTAAAATTAGTCTTAGATAACATATAGCATGTAAGTGTTGATTCATATAAAACAAGTGAACTTATTCAGTTCCTTCCAATTTTCATATTCATGATGGTGATGGTGTTTTTAAATTTCTTAGTAACTGAATTTGAAACAATGTGTATTACAATTGTATATAATCAGAAAAATATGTAAATAAACATAAAAGTAATTGAATGCAAAAAGTAATGTTTTATAAACAACAAAAATAATATTGTGGATAATGAGGCAAGATATGGGACTTAATAGTAAATCTAAGCATGAAGAACTGCCTAGCGAACTAAGGTAGTTTAAGCATGAGCCAGGAGTAAAGGCAGAAAAATATTAGTAGAAGCCATTTTTACAAAGATGTTTAGGTTTTCTGCTTGAGTGTAAATCAACTGGCATATAACACAGACAAAGTGATCTGCATTTGTTTAGGTTTAAGAATGGCTCTGTCTCCCTGAAAGGGCAGTAGGGGTAAGTTTGAATGCTAGGCACTTAAAATTATGCAAGGTGTCAAGGAACAAGTTTTTCATGTGCCATGAAGAGTAGCCAGAACGAAGTAGGCATTGCCTCCCTTCCCTCTATAATTCATGGATTTTTCACAAATTTTATTATTATATATATGTTTTTATATTTTGTATTTGAATCTGTTATTTTTCTAGCTAGAACAGCCTTTGTAGTCTTGGCCTAATTCTCAATGAAATGCTAGACTGTCTTATCATAGATAAATTAATTTTACTTTTTAAATTTAAATTTGCTTTTAACTGATACACAAAAATAGAAATTAGACATATCTATAGGCTTATGTGAGATATTTGCATATATACATTGTGTAATGTTTAACACAAATTAGTCATCTATCTCTTTAAATATTTATCATTTTTGTTTTTGGTAAAAACATGCAAACTACTTTCTTATAGCTTTTTTACGTGTACAGAACATTCTGGTTTTCTAAAATCATACTACTGTATAATACCATATAAGAAATTACTATTAGCTAATTATAATTTTATACTCATTGATCAATCTTTCCCCCTGATAACTTTGTTTTTTATAATGAATTTTGACTGGAGTATTCTTTTCTTTTCACAGTGGAAATTTCCCTCAGTAATGAAATAAGCAATCATAATATCAGGCTTTTTTGAGGATGTGAGAACATTTGTACTTAGACAAGACCGTCAAGATGAATCTCTGAATTCTCACAGATCCAACTATTTTGCTGCATGGGGAGCCAATATCTTCATCTCTGGGCAACACTACTGGGAGCTGGATGTGGATGACTCTTGGGACTGGGCTGGAGGAGTCTGTAAGTTGTCCTGGACAAACATTGGCACTATGCTTGCATCTAAGGAAATATTCTTCCTCATGTGCATGAAAGAAAGTGATCAGTATAGAATTTTGACCTCTCCCCCAGTGACTTGCCAATATATAGAGTAGCCTCTGGGCCAGATTGGTATGTTCCTTGATTTTGAGAGCAAAAGTGTGAGTTTTTTGAGTTCCCTTATATGGACATACCCTGCTGGTTCCCTGAATTTTCCTGTCAGGCCTTTTTCACTGGCCACAATGATCAGGGATAAGTCAGGATCTTGATTGTCTGGGAACTCCATGTCTAAGCAAGTCCTCAGTTGAAGAAAATAAATAATACTGTACACTCTTTTACTGTTTTTCTACTTTATTGTAACCTCATTTTATTACTAAATATGAAGATAATGTGAAGTGCAAATTTTGGACTATTTTAAATTCAGAGCAGCTCTTCTCGCCCATTATCTAAAGTATAATCTGTGCTCGCTCACCTGCTTTGTGAGCTTGCTGGATTTCTAAATATACAGAGATGTGTATTTCTAGTTTAAGTATCTAATAAAAGGAATGAAGCTTGCAAGTCCTCAGTTGAAGAAAATAATAAATGAAGTTTGTATATTGTGGAACATCATGGTTTTCCACAATGCAAATGTCAGTCTAAGATCTTACCCCTCATCTAGTAAATACTGCATATCAATTCATCCTTAAGTAAGAGAAAAAAAAATTCTTTTACAGGGAAAACTTCTGACTGCCATGATTAGGAAAAAAAAAATAGCTGGTTCTTTTCTTTTATAATAGAATAAAGTACAAAAGATAAATTGCCTTATATTTAGCCTCCATTCCTAGCAGTTTCACAATGTCTAGAATATAATAGGAACTTAACAAATATTTGATTTATTATTAATGAGTGAACAATTGCTATGTTTTAAACAATGGTCATTTACAGTGTGCTGTTACATAATCTCTGCTATGGCATCACAGAAGACTTAATATCTTTACTAAATAACATTTATGAAAGGAAAAAAGTTATTTCTTCAAAATTATTCTTTGAAAGACCAACTAATAATAGAGAATAGCAATGAAAATAAATGCTAGGAAATATTAAAAAGGCTTCTAAAACACAGGGTATACCAATTGAATAGGACATGCTAAGACAATGTGGAATAAACCAATGATCCAGGTTTGTGGTTCTCCAAGTTTGGTTCTAGGTCAAGCAGCATCTGGCGCTTATAGAAATGCAATCACATGATACAAGTGTGGTATTGCAGACCTTATAGTCCCAGGCATTTGGGAAGCTGAGGCAGGAGATTGCAAGTTAGAGGCAAGCCTCAGCAATTCAGAAGTACCCGCAGGGAGATAGCAAGATGCTAACTCATAGAAAAAAAGTAAAAAGGACTCGAGATTTAGAGTGGTGGTAAAGCACATCTGGGTTTAATCCAAAATGTTTTAAATTACTATTATTTTAAAATGGGAATTAAGTACAACTGATTTCATACTAAATCTTCTCTCTCTTCCTCTCAATACATATAGAAACAAACTTCCCATTCAACCCCAGGCATTTTTTTGTTGTGTGTGTGTGTGTGTGTGTGTGTGTGTGTGTGTTTCTTTTTTTGCAAATAGCAAAACCACTTGTGTCTAATTGTACTGGAAGAGTTGAGGTAGATGACTATCCAATAGTAGCCATAGAACTCTGAATGAACAGTAACAAAATTCCTTTATAGAACTGAAGCCCAGAATCTGCCAAGGTGCCCTGGATGTGAATCTCCAGGGGCAGATGCAGTTCAAATCTAACAGTAATCAGAAGCCAGAAAATCTGATGAATACAGCTCACTGTACTGACCTTCCATTTTGTACTTCTCCTTGAGAAACCTCTATTGTCTGATCCTGTCTGCCCCATGTCACCACCATCTCCCGCCTTCCAACCACCCCCCCATCCCCACCACTACCACAGTTGAAATTCTGTCAGACCAAACCATCCAGATCCTGGAAGAGGAGGAGGCAGCAGAGAGCTAAGTGTTTTTCTTACCATCTGTCAAGTGCTTTGCATCTGAGCTGGAATCTTACTCAGATGAATATCAAGGTACTTACCTAGTACATGCATCAGAACGACCTGCAAAAGTTGTTAGAATATTGATTGCTGGGCCTTGACAACAGAGAGTGTTTGTTCAGTAGATCTGGGATGGGAAAAAAAAGTTCAAATTTTAAACAAATTATAAGATGCTATTACTGATGCTGATCACTGGACCATCATTTTAAAATCTTTGATTTAGCTCAATATTAAATAAGATACTTTTAGATTGTATTTGAATGTAAAACTTTTTAAAAATACATACATATACACATATACATATGAATATGCACATATTTGCTTGTATGTATTTGTGTGTATATATTGAGAAAACACAAAAATTGAAGTACAAGCTGTAGAATTACTGCTATAGCTTCTTGTTGCCTGTAATTGGGAGAAGAAAGTGATGAAAAAGCATAAAAACCATCCCCTTTTGCCCATACAGCTGCAGCATCTTGGGAAGGTTGAATGGGTACTGTACAGCATCATGGATTTTTAGGGCCTAGGAGAAGAAGGAAACAGATACAGGTCCTGTGTTCAGGGGGCTAGGCATTCCCACCTTTGGACTATTCTATTCTGTATCCCAACCCCACAGCTAGTAAACTAGTAGGTAATCAGGGGTGGACACTTACTATAAGGGTACTCTCTCTTTTTTGAGGTATTGGAGATTGAACCCAGGGGTTCTTTACCACTGAACTATGCCTGCAGCCATTTTTATTTGTTATTTTGAGACAGGGTCTCACTAAATTGCTGCTGGATTTGAACTTGTGATCCTCTTGTCTCAGCCTCCTGAAATTCTGGTATTACAGGCATGCACCACCATTCCAGCTCTACAAGTGTTATCAAAGTATCATTCTGAGAACCTTGGAGGTTATAATAATTTTTATAATTTTTTTTATTATATTTAGACATGATTTGTCTAATGAGTGTACAAGAGTTTTCCAGGGGCTACATCACACTTAATATCACAAATGATTGAGCAGAAAAGAAAAAAAAATATGAATCCAGATGTTTTCTATGAAGGAAGACATTAAAGGAGTTTGCAAAATGTTTCAAAATGCCCCTCTTCTATTTTCCAAAAGAATGAAAATCAGGCTGTCAAAAGACATGTCTGCACTACCATATTTATTACAGGGCTCTTTACAATAGTCAAGAAAGGAAATCAAAGTAGGTATTCATCAATAGATTAACAGAAAAAGAAAATATTGTATATAGACACAATTGAATATTATTGCACCTTAGTAAGATTGAAATTCTGTTATTTGCAGCATCATGGATGAGCCTGGAAGACATTATTTTAAGTAAAATAAGCCAGGCACAGAGAGACAAATACCACATGCTGCCCTCATGTGGCATCTAAAAAAACTGACCTCCCACAGGTAGAGAGTAGAATCATGGTTAACAGAGCCTGAAAGAGTAGAAGAGAGGGGAACTAGAGAGGCTGATCATCAAGCATAGGGTTAGATGTCATGAATAAGTTTCAGTGTTGTACAGCATGGAGTGTGGTAGAGTCAACAGTAACTTATTGCATATTTCAAAATAGCTAGAATAAGTGATTTTGAGTATCCCCAACAAGAAATGATACATATTTGAGGTAATGGATGTGATAGTTACCCTCATTTGATTTTTAACATTATATACATGTACTGAAACAATATACTCTACCACACAAATGTGTATCATTATTTGTCAAGTAAAATTAAAAAAAATATATCATTCCTGACATGTTCTAAATAGTTAATTTTATAATGGTTGTAACTATACTAACCATTTACAGACTTTATTTTCTTGCCATTATTCATGTAGTATATATTTCCTTACCATTTAAATTATAGTCGGTAGTATGATCAATCAAGAGATAATTTAAAGTATGCATGAAAAACTGCACAGGTTATCTTTGTATTTTATAGAGACCTGAGCATTTATTTCTCCACAAGCAATGTTAGTCATTTTCCTTTATTTCTCTAATCTTTTTATTCTAATATAAATGAGACTATTTCAAGATGAGGATGATCAAGGACATTATAATATTGAAATATGAATTACTACACAATTGTATGTTTGCATTGCTACTATCATTGATATAACCTATTTTTCAACTGGTCTGTCATTCCACCTTTAGATCAGTTCCACATCCTACAGGATCAACACCCCTTCTTCTTTTACTATGCTCTCTGCAATCCAATAAGAGAACTTATTAAATTGTATTATTTATTTTTACTTTTGGTACCAAGGATTGAATTCAAGGGCTCTTAATCACTAAGCAACATCTACAGATCTTTTTGTTTTATTTTGAGACAGGGTGTTGGTAAGTTGCTGAGGTCCTCACTAAGTTGCTGAGGCTGCCTTTGAACTTGTGATCCTTAGGCCTCAGGCCTCTGAGCCAGTGGGAATACATGTGTGGGCCTGAATTGTTTTAAAGAAACTCAGAACAGCATATCAATATTTTTTGGTATATTTAATATAAGTATATTTATGTCTACTATAACTCTAGTAGTTACATTAAATACTGGAATGAATATTCCAGAATATAATATATATTTAATATATAGATGTTTTATCATATAAATATTATATATGTATTATTATTATGAAAATTTAATATATAGATGTTTTATCACATAAATGTTATATATGTATTATTATTATTATGAAAAAGATACATGGATAAATATTTTTAGTCAATAGGCTATTTTAATGCACCTGTCCTTTGAAAACTTCTACAATCTAAGTAAATTTTGAACCTAACTGAAATGGAATGGGGCTCCCAATTATTCTGTTTACAAAACAATATATGAGTTTTCCTATCTCTCCTACTAAGTATGTGTGTCCAGTGACTATGTCTACAGAAATGTTATCAGTAAAATATCATAAAGTTTTCCATATTTTCAGTCTTATTATCTGTATCATTGTCATCGTATTGAGTTCTGTGTCTGCAGACAGTTCATGTGACAGTTATAGAGAACTCATTGGATATAGGTTATTCCTTTAATTCAGCTGACTTATCATTCAAAAGATGTCATACAGCATAAAGATTGGTGAATAAGTATTCTAAGAGAGAAATTTTTATTTTTAGAACTTCAAAGAATTAATAAGCTTAACAATGTCAACACTTAAAAAATAAAAAGTGCCAAAAACATACTGGACAAAAAACAGTCTTTTTAACACATGTTCTTGGGAAAAAATGGTTATCCATATGCAGAAGAAGACTAGATTCTTATCTCTCACCTTGCATAAAAGTCAAATTATGCCATTTGAAGGTAAATGTATAAATCTTGAGAACATTCTGTTAAAGAAATAAGCTAAAGTTGGAAAGTCAAGGGTGATATGTTTCCTCTCACAAGCGGAAGCTGGAGATGAGAGAAAAGAAATTTGGTGGATGGGGGAATCTCATGAAAATTGAGAGGAGATCAGTAGAGTAGTGGGACCAGTGAAAGAGAGAAAGAGAGGTGCTGGCAAATGATTTGGATCAAATTATATTGTTGTGGTATGTGCATGAACAAATATGTAACAATGAATTTCACCACTATGTGTAATATAATATGCCATTCCCAATTTTCCAAGAAATCTCCATACTGCTTTCCAAATTGGCTGCACCAATTTGCAGTCCCACCACCAGTGTATGAGTGTACCTTTTTCCCCACGTCCTTGCCAACACTTATTGTTGCTTGTCTTCATAATAGCTGCCCTTCTGACTGGAGTGAGATGAAATCTTACACTGGTTTTGATTTGCATTTCTCTAATTGCTAGTGTTGATGAACATTTTTTTTCATATATTTGTTGGTTGATTGTATATCATCTTCTTAGAAGTGTCTGTTCAGGTCCTTGGTGCATTTATTGATTGGGTTATTTGTTATTTTGGTGCTTAGTTTTTTGAGCTTTTTATATACCCTAGAGATTAGTGCTCTATCTGATGTGTGAGGAGTAAAGATTTGCTCCCAAGGTGTAGGCACCCTATTCACTAAACAGATTGTTTCTTTTGCTGAGAAAAAACTTTTTGGTTTGAGTCTACCCCATTTATTGATTCTTGATTTTAATTCTTGTGCCACAGGAGTTCTATTCAGAAAGTTGGGTCCTAATCCCACGTGATGGAGATTAGGGTCTATTTTATCTTCTATGAGACACAGAGTCTCTGGTTTTATTCCTTAATCCTCAATCCATTTTGAGTTGAGTTTTGTGTGTGGTGAGAGATAGGGGTTTAATTTCATTTGTTGCATATGGATATTCAGTTTTCCCAGCACCATTTGATGAAGAGCCTATCTTTTCTCCAATGTATGTTTTTGGTACCAAAAGGACTTAAAAACGGCATACTACTGGGACACAGACACATCAATGTTTATAGTAGCACAATTCACAATGGCTAAACTGTGGAACCAACCTAGATGCTCTTCAATAGATGAATGGATAAAAAAATGTGGCATATATACACAATGCAATATTACTCAGCAAGAAAAGAGAATAAAATCATGGCCTTTGCAGGTAAGTGGATGGAGTTTGAGAAGATAATGCTAAGTGAAGTTAGCCAATGCCCCCCAAAACCAAATGACAAGTGTTTTCTTTGATATGAGGAGGCTGATTCATAGTGGAATAGGGAGAGGTTGCATGGGAGGAATAGAAAATCTCTAGATAGGGCAGAGTGGTTAGAGGAGAAGGGAGGGGGCATGGGGTTAGAAATGATTGTGGAATGTGATGATAATTATCATCCAAAGTACATGTATAAAGACACAAATTGGTGTGAATGTACTTTGTATACAACCAGAGATATGAAAAATTGTGCTCTATATGTGTAATTAGAATTGTAATACATTCCACTCTCATATATTAATAAAAAATAAAAATATAATATGCCAATATAATATGAAAAAAAATAGTACAAATGATATGTTGCATGGACATCATAAAATTAAAGCCAATCAAGTATGCATTAACCTGACCTTCTCAGCTTAATGGCATTCCTGATATGCATGGTTGGGTTTCTGACTGATCATGTGAACCCAAAGCAGAGAAAAGTTCTGAGAGGCAAAGAGAAGGAACATAGGACGAAGCTACCAAAAGGGGAACTATTGACCACATTAGCAAAGTTCACACTGGCAAACTCACAATCCAGGATTACCTCAATATGACCTAGTGGCCCTACTATGTACTGAGGTACTAGTAAGGAGGAGGTAAAGAGATGGCACCCATTGTCCTTTTTGACACAGAAAAGTAGAAAAACTCCCTCAGAATCAACAAGCATATTATTCTCCATTGTCAAAAATCATTACAAATTCTAATGACCCAGTTCCCACATCTACCTACCAGTAATACAGCCAGAAGTGCATAGCTGGTCTCTCCATGTAAGAAAACACACAGGTCTTGTTAGATTATGTGTGACATCAAGATGACCCAGAGTAAAGAGCAAACATCTCAGGTCTTCAAACAGAGGAAGGTAACAAGTAGTTATTTCATTATCTCAGGAGATATATACCTGCTGGAAAAAATTGCATTATAATGCGTTATGAATTTTTGAGAGACATTGTTTTCCATAGTGTCAGTTATACTACTTTATTGCTGGAAATGTGCATCAGGGCAGCCAAGAATTCTTGAAATTGACTGATGGTCAAGGACTTCTAGTCCATATTTTTAAAATCAAATCTTTAACCATATAAGTGAAAGAAATCGAGTAACTTAGAGTATATTAAAGTGAAAATCCAATTATTTGGATTATATATAAAACAGGAACATTGACAAACTCTCTTCCTGTCTGGGAAACATTTAAATCATGGAATTATTAATAATCCAATGTCATTAATTAAAATACCTTGTCATCTCAGAAAATTAATATTAACTATTACACAAGCTTCTGACAATTCAACAATGACCATGTTGAACTGAAAGATGAAATATTCTAAATGTAGATAGATATTCACTTGTTTCTTACAGGGTTGAAAACTAAATCTCAGCATGCAGCAGTCCATAGAAAAAGATTTTATCTATTGTTGAGTGTTTCTGTGTCTGTAAAAATAAGGCACAGAGGGGAGAGATAGAATGACAAACTTAGATGTTCTAAACATTTCAATTATTTTTTTCATATATTTTTCCTGTAATGGAAATCTTGGTCATCAAATTTCTCAGGAACAATAGTTCAATATTTTGAGCAACTGGGAAAGATTTCCATTATAGAACAGAACTGTAATGGAGAAAATTTAAAGGTTTCTTGCCAAAGTGCTGCTTATTACT
Organism: Marmota marmota marmota; assembly: GCF_001458135.2. Classification (NCBI taxonomy): domain Eukaryota; kingdom Metazoa; phylum Chordata; class Mammalia; order Rodentia; family Sciuridae; genus Marmota; species Marmota marmota. The sequence continues at coordinate 355,422 of NW_026005793.1, read as the reverse complement.
TCTGAATTGGTTGAGCATGTCCATCAGTCGAGGTAATGACCATGAGCTGAGCTCTGGGTTCAAAGGCTGGGGCATGTGCATCTGCACAGACTCATTCAGATAAGACTAAATCCTCTTTCTTCACTCAAGGTTTCATCAAGATTATGACATTTTTGTCCCTTTAAAAATGTTCATCATATTCCTCAAAATTAGTTTCAGGACTATAAATTTAACTACACAAACTCCAGGATATAGCAAATGCCAATTCATTTTATGAAAATCAAGTGACATCCACTCCAATTCATGTATTAACACTTGAATCCTACTGCAGAATTTCCATAATCATGAGTGTATCTGTTTCTTCACTCCCAATCATTGTACTGTGCAAAGTCGCCTGAATTTGAGGTCTTTCAAGAAGGGCATTGTGAATTTTGACCCATATTTGTTCCCACTGAGATGTTCATTGTCTGTACCCATAAGCCAGGGATTCAAAACTTAACTTGGGCAGAGATCCTGCTTACTTAGATCCAGCTTCCCTAAGTATCAACAGCTTTCCAATATGAAGTTTGTGTCTTCCCTGTGCTACATGAGGAAGGACAGAACTTGGAGTATTCTCCCTCTAATTTCTTTATGTATTGCTTCAGGCCCAGGGATATGATTCAGTAGTACAGCATTTGCCTAGGATATGAAAGGCCCTGGGTTCAAACTCTAGTACTAAAAAAAAAAAAAAAAAGAAGAAGAAGAAAGAAAGAAAGAAAGACACTCTGCTTCTACTTTCACTTTTCTGAAATATCTATTTTCCCCACCTAATTCCTGGCATAATTTGGAGCTATATGTCATCTTCTTTACATAAACTTTACATCAGGAATAATAATTTTCTCCATGAAACTGCCACATATTCTCTTGAAAACAACACCATTTACCAACTGGAATCAGCCTGGGAAACAAAAACTTTATACATTTTCAGAAAGAGAAGCTAAATATACCTGGAACCAATCAGATGTGGTGGCATGCAGTTGAAATTCCAGCAACTCAGGATGCTGAGGCAGGGGAATCAGAATTTTTAGGCTAGCCTGGGCAATTGAGCAAAACCCTGTCTCAAAAAAAGTGGGTAAGTGAATCTGGGGCTGTAGCTTAGTTTTGGAGTGGCTCTATGTTCAATCCCAGTACATCAAATCAAACAAACACACACACACACACACACACACACACACACACTGAAAAAGAGGTTATATTATTTTAATAAACAATGTTTCTACTTCTACACCAACAGATTGATCACTCTTATAACCTTCAGTCCTTGAATATAAGGGTGAACTTACCTTTTCAACAAGGTTTCAAAATGCTATATACAGAAAAGAGAACATCTTAGTATCCAACACAAGATTTATAGTAGAGACTCAATTTTTTATTTCCTAAGGGTGGAACAGCCCAAAGTCTATAGGAACTGGCATCAAGGATATGGAAATAGGAGAAATACAGTGCATTAGTTCTTAAATTTCTAAATAACCAATGTCTTCAAGCAAGTCTCCAAATACCCTCAAAGAAAATTTTCTATTGCTGTTTTTGAGAAATCAAATAAATTTTAGAAGAAATCATTCTATAAGTGATTGATTACTCCTATTTCTTCCACTAAGTTTTGTTATTGTTTCTTTCTTCAGAAAAAGGAAAATCTTACTTGGCCTCTGTTTATTACCTGAAAAGGTAATAACACTTTCATATATCTTGAGGAAGCAGCTTTTCAAACACATAATGGAAGGCAAAAAGAATGAGGTCCTTATTTCCCAGCACACATTGACTCCCTCTCTTCCTCAGTTCCTACCTGGAGAAACTCCATATCTGGTTTATGACACATTTCCTTTAATTCTTCATACATCTCTCCTATGAGCCTCCCCTTCAGGGGAAGCCTGTCTTCTTTCCTTGAGTTTTTGAAAATCTCTGCTTTGCTTTTCCAATTGCTCTACATGATGATGCCTTTCCTCATAGAGTGGTTGGCACGCCTTTCAATAGTCAGCATAGATTATCTTCCTCCATAAATTCACATAACACTGATGAGACAATGAATTCACTAGACTACATATTCAGGCTGTTTTTGTCCAGGTATTGTATAAACTTTTATATAAACTTTATATCAGGAATGTTAATTTTTTTATTTTTTAAAATTTTTTTATTGTTGGTTGTTCAAAACATTACATAGTTCTTGATATATATCATATTTCACACTTTGATTCAAGTGGGTTATGAACTCCCATTTTTACCCCGTGTACAAATTGCAGAATCACATCAGTTAATTTTACTCATGAAACACATACTCTTTTGTAAACAACTCCACTTATCAACTGGCATCTTAGCCTGGAAAAAAACATTTTAAATTTTCAGAAAGTGAAGCTAAATATACCTTTTCTTCTTACATTCACCAACTGTCCACATTCATTTAAAAAAAGGGGGACAACAGTATTCTTTTTCTTTCTCTTATCCCTTCTTTTCTATTTAGTTGTTTATTGTGTTGTACTCAGAAGGCAATATCTTACCTTCAATTACCTTCCATCAAACATCCACATTTTATTAAAAATAGTAATTTATAATTTAAAAATAAATAGTATGATTTAATACTTAATAATTCTGTGTTATATAGGAACTGCCTGATTACTAAATCCCTTTAATCTACTTTATCTTCCAATATCTTAGTTACAGACTTACACTTCATCCTGATAAAATAAAGATAAATATTCCTTCATAGGATAAGTTAAGATCTCTAAATATTTTCCTTCCAGGTCCACAATGGCATGCTCCCCAGATCCTTGCCTCTTTTTATGCTGCTAGCCTCTTGTTGTCCAAGGCTCCATATTCCATTTCTTCCCTGACTTCCACACTGTCTTCAGAGACATTATTCAATAACTGCCTTCCAGTATTAATTCATTTTCCTTTTCTCATTTCTCTTATTTTCTCTTAGTATTTAAACATGGCTTATGTAGCCCTACTATTTTGAAACAAAACTAAATATTGACCATTAACATAACATTCTCACTTGGTATTTATTTTCTTTTATGTTATTCATTTATTTATATTTGGTGCTGAGAATTGAACTCTTTGCCTTATGCATACTAGGCAAACACCCTACTACTTAGCCACAGCCCCTTCACTTGTTGGTTTTAATTTTTTTTAATTTGTTTTAAATTTTATTTTGTTATATATGACAATAGAATGAATTACAATTAATATTTCACATATAGAGCACAATATTTCATATCTCTGGTTGTACATATTGTATAGTCACATCCTTTATGTCTTCATACATGTACTTAGGGTAATGATGACCATCACATTCCACCATCCTTCCTACCCATATGGTCCCTCCCTTTCTCTCCCTCCATCTTTCTTCTTTTCCCTACCTAGAGTTCATTTAATCCTCCCCACCCCCCACCCTGCTCACATCATATTATGAATCAGCATCCTTAAATCTGATAAATCATTTTGCTTTTGTTTTTATGGGATTGGCTAACTTCACTTAGCATTATCTTCTCTAACTCCATCCATTTACCTGCAAATGCCATTATTTTTTTCTCTTTTATTGCTGAGTAATATTCCATTTTGTATATATGCTATATTTTTTAAAATCCATTTATCTACTGAAGGGCATACAGGTTGGTACCACAGTTTAGCTATTGTGAATTGTGCTGCTACTAACATTGATTTGGCTGTGTTCCTGTAGTATGCTATTTTTAAGTCCATTGGATATAGACTTAGGAGTGGGATAGCTGGGTCAAATGGTGGTTCCATTCCCAGTATTCCAAGGATTCTTCATACTGCTTTCCATATTGGCTGTACCAATTTGAAGTCCCACCAGCACTGTATGAGTGTACCTTTTTCCCAAAATCCTCACCAAACTTATTGTTGTTTTCATTCTTAATAGCTGCCATTCTGACTGGAGTGAGATGAAATCTTAGTTTTGATTTGCATTTCTCTAATTGCTAAAGATGTTGAACACTTTTTCATATATTTGTTGATTGATTATATATCTTCTTCTGAGAAGTGTCTTTTATTTCCTTGGCCCATTTCTTAATTGGGTTTTTTTTTTTTTTTTTTTTTTTTTTTGGTGTTAAGATTCTTAGTTCTTTATATAGTCTGGAGATTAGTGCTCTATCTGACATGCATGAGCTAAGGATTTGTTCCCAATTAGTAGGCTCACTATCAACTTCACTGATTGTTTCTTTTGCTGAGAAGAAGCTTTTAGTTTGAATTCATCCCATTTATTGATTCTTGATATTAATTCTTGTACTATAAGTGTGTTATTAAGGAACCTGGGCCCTAATTTGACATGATGGAGATTTGAGCCTATTTTTTCTTCTAATAGACACAGTGTCTCTGGTTTAATTTTTAAGTCCTTGATTCACTCTGAGTTTTGTGCATGGTGAGAGGTAGGGGTTTGATTTGATTTGTTGCATACGGATTTCCAATTTTCCCAACACAATTTGTTGAAGAGGCTATATTTTGCCAACGTATGTTTTTGGCACCTTTGTCAACTATAAGATAACTGTAATTATGTGGGTTACTCTGTGTCCTTAGTTCTGTACCATTGGTCTACAAGTCTATTCTGGTGCCAATACCATGCTGTTTTTGTTACTATTACTCTGTAATACAGTTTAAGACCTGGAATAATGGTGAAACCTGCTTCAATCTTTTTGCTAAGGGTTGCTTTAGATATTTTGGGTTCCTTTTTTTTCCAGATGAATTTTATGACAGCTTTTTCTATTTCTTTGAGAAATGTCATTGGGATTTTGATTGAAGTTGCATTAAATCTATATAGTGCTTTTGATAGTATGGTCATTTTGACAATATTAATTCTGCTTATCCAAGAACATGACAGAATTTTCCATCTTCTAAGGTCTTTTTTAATTTCTTTCTTTTGCATTCTGTAGTTTTCTTTTCAGAGGTCTTTCACATCTTTCATTAAGTTGATTCCTAAGTATTTTATTTCATCTATTTTTTAGATGCTATTGTAAATTGATACTTTTTCTCATTTCCCTTTCAGAGGATTTGTCACTGATATGCAGAAATGCCTTTTATTTATGGATGTTGATTTTGTATCTGCTACTTTGTTTAATTCATTTACTAGTTCTCAAAGTCTTCTGGTGGAATGTTTTGGGTCTTCTATGTATAGAATCAGGTTGTTGGCAAATAGTGATAATTTAAGTTCTTCTTTACCTATCCATGTCCCTTTAATTTCTTTCATTTGTCTAATTGCTCTGGCCAGTGTTTCAAGAACTATGTTAAATAGAAGTGGTGAAAAAGGGCATTCTGTCTTGTTCCAGTTTGTAAAGAAAATGCATTCAGTGTTTCACCATTTAGAATGATGTTGGCCTAGGGCTTCGCATAGATAGCTTTTATGATATTGAAATATGATTCTGTTATCCCTAGTTTTCTCTAGTGTTTTGAACATGAAGTGGTGCAGTATTTTGTTGAAGGCTTTTTTTGCATCTATTGAGATGATCATATAGTTCTGATCTTTAAGACTATTGACATGATAATTTACATTGTTTTCTGTATGTTGAAACAAACTTGCATCTGTGAAATGAACTCCACTTGATTGTGGTACACAATCATTTTGATATGTTTTGTATTCAATTTGCCAGAAATTTATTGAGAATTTTTGAATCTGTATTCATTAGAGATATTGGTTTCAAGATATTGGTTTTGATGTGTTTTTGCCTGGTGTTGGAATCAGGGTGATATTGACCTCATAGAATGAGTTTGGAAGTGCTGCCTCTTTTTCTATTTCCTGAAATAAATTGAAGAGTATTTATATTAGTTCTTTCCTAAAAGTCTTGTAAAATTTGGCTGTGTATCCATCCAGACCTGGGCTTTTCTTGGTTGGTAGGCTTTTCTTGATAGTGTCTTCTATTTCATCACTTGAAATTGGTCTGTTCAAATTGTATACATTATCCTGAGTCAATTTGTGCAAATCATATGACTTTAGAAATTTGTCGATGCCTTTGATATTTTCTATTTTATTGGAGTACACATTTTCAAAATAATTTCTAATTATCTTTTGTATTTCTGTTGTGTTTTTTGGGATATTTTCTTTATCATCATGTGTACTAGTAATTTGAGTTTTCTCTCTCCTCTTCATTAGCATTGTAAAAGGTTTATCATTTTCATTCATTATTTTTTTTTAAAGACACAAGTTTTTATTTGTCAATTTTTCAGTTGTTTCTTTTGTTTCAATTTCATTGATTTTAGTTATGTTTTTAATTATTTCTTGTCTTCTACTGCTTTTGATATAGATTTGCTCTTTTTTTCCTAGGGCTTTGAGATGTAAAGTTAAGTCATTTATTTGTTGGCTTTTTCTTCTTTTAAGGAATGTAATCCATAAAATGAACTTTCCTGTTAGTACTGCCTTCATAGTGTTCCAGAGATTTTGATATGTTTTCTCTGTGTTCTCATTCACCTCTAATTTTTTAAAAATCTCTTCCTTGATGTCTTCTGCAACCATTGTTCATTCGGTAGCATATTATTTAGTCCCCAGATGTTGGAATCGGTATTATTTCTTACTTTATCATAATTTCCAATTTCATTCCATCATGATCTGATAGAATGCAGGGTAGTATCTCTACTGTTTTTTATTTGCTAAGAGTTGCTTTGTGACATAACATATTATGTATTTTAGAGAAGGATTCAAGTGTTGCTGAGAAAAATGTGTATTCTCTCTTTGAAGGATTAAATATTCTATATATGTCCATTAAGTCCAATTTATTGATTGTATTATTGAGTTCTATAGTTTCTCTGTTTAGCTTTTGTTTGGAAGATGTATCCAGTGGTGAAAGAGGTGTGTTAAAGTCACCCAAAATTATTTTGCTGTGGACTATTTGACTCTTGAACTTGAGAACTGTTTATTTGAAGAACATAGATGCTCCAGTGTTTGGCATATATAATTATAATTGTTAGTCTTGTTGGTATATGGTTCCCTTGAGCAGTGTGTAGTGTCTTTCTTTATCCCTTTTGATTAACTTTACCTTGAAGTCTACTTTATTTGATACGAGGATGAAAACCTCTGCTTGCTTTTGCAGTGCATGTGAGTGGTATGATTTTTCCCAACCCTTCACCTTCAGTTTGTGGATATCTTTTCCTATGAGATCAGTCTCTTTCAGGCAGCATATTGTTGTTGTTGTTGTTGTTTGGATCCATTCTGCTAGTATATGTTTTTTGATTGGTGAGTTTAGGCCATTAACATTCAGGGTTATTATTGAGAGATTATTTGTATCCCCAGCCATTTTTGAGTATTTTTGGTATTTAACTTGATTTGAATTCGCCTCTGATTAGTTTTTCCTTTAGTGTAATACCTCCCTTGGTTTATTTTCATCATTTTTTTTCCTCTTTTGGAAAATTTTGCTGAGGATGTTCTCTACTGTAGGCTTTCTGGTTGTAAAGTCTTTTAATTTTTGTTTATCATGGAACGTTTTTGTTTCATCATCAAATCTAAAGCTTAATTTTGCTGGATATAAGATTTTTGATTAGCATCCATTTTCTTTTAGAGCTTGGTATATGTTGTTTCACAATCTCCTGGCTTTGGGGGTCTGGGTTGAAAAATCTGCTGAGATACGAATTAGTCTCTCCATATATGTGATCTGATTCTTCTGTCTTGCAGCTTTTAAGATTCTATCCTTATTCTGTATGCTAGGCATTGTCATTATAATGTGCTTTGGTGTAGATCTGTTGTAATTTTGTACATTTTTTTGTTCTGTAAGCCTCTAATAAGTGGTTTTTCAATTTGTTCTTTATGCTTGGGAAATTTTCTGATATGTCTTTGAAAAGATTGTGCATTCCTTTGGTTTGAAACTCTGTGCCTTCCTCTATTACAATAACTCTTAGATTTGGTGTTTTGATGCTTATCCATAATTCTTGGATGTTCTCTTCATGGTTTCTTATGTTCACTGTGTTATCAACTTTATTTTCCAGATTGTATACTTTGTCTTCGTTATCTGACCTTCTTCTTTCCAAGTGATCTAGTCTGTTGTTTATGCTTTCTATTGACTTTTTAATTTGGTTTATTGTTTCCTTCATTTGAAGCATTCCTGATTTTTTTTTCAGACTCTGTTTCTCTTTCATGAAGTAATCTTTTGGTACCTGTATTTGCTCTCTTATTTCTTTGTTGGAGTGATAAATTTTTGTTCGTATTTTCTCCTTAAGTCTTTCTTTAATTCACAGATCATTTTAATTATGAACCTTCTGAACTCCTTCTCTGACATTTTATCAACTTCACTGTCCATGGGTTCTGTTATTGTAGTATCCTGGTTTGTTTGAGGTAAGTTGTTCCCTTGGTTTTTCAGGTTGTCTATGTATTTTTTTTTCTTGTTGTGTGGATCTGAGCTATTACACTTTCTACCTTATATTCTTGTAGTACCTTTGCAGATTGTCTGTACCTCACCTTGATGTTGGTCTCCGAGACCTTGCTGGTATCCCTCAATGTATGCTATGTAACCAAAAATTAAAGGAGCAATAACTGAGGTAACTCAAGATAATAATGGAGGTGCCCCAAGATTGATGCAGTGTCTTACAAAGATGGAGTTGAAAGGGTGGTCCTTTCACTGTATTTGGGATGTCTGCTCTGAGATATAGCTGCTTCTAGGCCCTGTCAGTTATCAAAAAGGTAGGGGCTACTTCATAGGGAAGGGTATGGCAATGGCTGCAGTGTCCCAAGATGGAAGTTGCGCTCCCAGGTGTGTGTGTGTGGGGGGGAGTGGCGAACTCAGAACTACCCTGGGCCTGGGTACTGCATAAGCCAATGTGGGCAGATCTGGGCTGGTCCTGTGCTCCCAAGGTAGTCTGATGGTCAGAAGAAGCAGTCCTGTGCCAGAGCCTGAGCTCCAGCTGGTGACTGCAATTGGTGGGATAGACCCAGGCCTACTGTGAGCCTGGGTCCTGCGTAGGTCCCAAATATTTTCTTGTTCAATTTGTAACTCTCCCTCTCACAATTTCATCTGCTCCAGTATAACTCAAACATGGTATGTTTTCCACATCAATTTTTATTCTTATTTCTATGAAGAATTATTATTCTGCCAGAAAAGAAATTTTAAAAAAGGAGTATAAATAAACAATTGTAATTGATAAGGATTCCAATGTTATGTCTTGATTTCACTTCTCTGTTATGTATGCCAGGTTATAATAATTCTAATATAGGTCTAAAGAACTGAAAGACATTAAGTTAATGCAGCAAGCTGGGTGCAGTGGTACACACCTATGAGGCCAATGATCTGGGTGTCTGAAACAGGAGGATCCCAAAATCAAGGCCAACCTCAGCAAAATTAAAATAAATAAGTAAATAGATTGATAGATACATAAAAAGGACTGGGGATATGGCTCAGTGATAGGATGCCCTTGGACTTAATCTCCAGTATCACAAAAAAATTAAAAAAATGTAATTAAATATTTATAGAAGCATCATTAGAGTAAGAAGTTCTTGCTATAATGGCTGGAAAAAATACCAAATTGATATATAATGTTTTTCCTGGGGTACATATTTCCTGGTCTCATTCCCTCCCCCCACTTCTTTCTTACAGCCACCACAAGGGGAGCAGCTTTCCTCTAGCTGGGCCCTTCCCCACTGAAGTACTGTTTAACTCTTAACCCAGAGCAATGAAGTCAACCATTAATAGATTGAAACCTATGAAAAAACTATGAGTCTCAAAAACACTTCATCCTCTAAGTTGTTCTTGTCAGATATATTGGTCATATTGAGGAAAAAGTTCAATAATATATTTAGCTAATAAAGGACTATTTAAAATGAACAGAAGGAGAGAGACAAGTATTAAGTCTAGTTGATACAGAGAGAAAGAATAAGGGAGGTGATGGGAGAGCAGGAGAGGGGAGGGGGTATAGGAAGGGCAGCAGAATACAACAGACACTAGTATTGCTGTATGTATATACATGGCTGTATAACCAATGTGATCCTGCAATCTATACAAGTGGAAAAATGAGAATTCATATCCCATTTGAATCAAATGTATGATATGTCAAGATCATTGTATTATCTTGAGCAACTAAATAAAAAAAATAAAAAATAAATATCAAAAATAGAGTATATAACTGACTGTATGCAAAGCCTTGATGGCTCACAAGTGATTCAGAATATTGTGGTCTACATTATTCTCAAATGAATTACCTCAATATGTACACAATGGAATATTACTCAGCATTAAAAGAGATTAAATTTATGGCATTTGCAGGCAAATGGATGAAGTTGGAAAACATCATCCTAACTGAAATAATCCAGTCCCCAAATCGAAGGACTGAATGTATTCTCTGATAACTGGATGTTAATCCATAATGGTGGGGGATATGTGGGATAAGTGGAGGAACTTTGGATGGGGCAAAGGGGTAATTAAGATGGTGGAAATATATGAACATCACTATCCTAGTTACACATAGGATTGCACAAATGGTGTGACTCTACTTCATGTACAACCACAGAAGCAAAAAGTTCTGCTCCATATGTATACAATGAATCAAAGAGCTTTCTACTGTCATGTATAACTGATTAGAACTAATAAAAAACCAAATTATCTCAAACAAACAATAAGGAAATATTTATGAAAAGGATTTTCATAATTTGGAGAATTTATCCTTTTTCAGTTTCAAAATTAAAAATAAGTAAGCTGTTCCTTGCCATATGTCCCTCACCCACACCATAAATAATAACCACTCAACACATCACCAAGGTTCAAAAGCAGAATTTATTCACTCTTGAATTGTACTCATTCCTGGTTGCAGCTCAAGTATCCTCACATTCATGATTAAAAATCACCTTAATTTCAGGTGCATGCAGTAGCCCACACTTGTAATCCCAGCCACTCTGGAGGCAAAAGCAGGAGGATTACCAGTTTAAAGCCAGCCTCAGCAAAGTACTGAGACCCTCAGCAATTTAGTGAGATTCCATTCCCCACCAAAATATATATAAAAAAAAATTCAAGAAGACAGGGGCTGTGGTCTAGTTGTTAAAAACTCCTGGGTTCAATACTGGAAAAAAAAATTACATTATTGCACTGAATATAAACTTTTGAATGTTTATTCTTTTGTGACTATCTTTTTTTTTCTTCTAAATAAATCCATGTCATTGTTTATGCAGCATACCAAGAACTATCTTACAGCTTGTTGTGTCATAGGATAAGTTTGAACCTATAGGATGAAACAGATATGCTGTGGAAAACACCAAGCCATTTCCCAAGTCAAGCTTCCTTGTAAAGGATGTTTTTCAGCTTTCCTACTGGATGGCACTTGGCAAAAAATTGCCTTTCATTGCATCCACAGATAAAATCCCAGTTGTTATCTTCCTTTTGACCATCTTCTATATTTGAAGAAACAAGTGAGAACAAAACACTGGCCAATAGATTTAAAATTGACATTGATTGGCCTGTGCCCTAACAGATCCCATGAGCGGCTTTAACTTATACTGAGTGTCTGGAGACACAACCCCTTAGGCCACATGCCCACACATGTAATTCCAGCAACTTGGGAGACTGAGACAGTAGGAAGACAAGTTTGAGGCCAGCCTCAGTAGCTTAGTGAGGCACTAAGCAACTTGAGACCATGTCTCAAAATAAAAAAAAAAAAAAATAAGAATGGCTGGGGATGTGACTCAGGGGTGAAGTACCCCTGAGTACAATTCCCAATATCAACACAGAGAAGAGAGAGAAAAGAGAAATGAAACCTCAGTTTGGTGGAATTGTACAATTTCTTCACAAATCATTATTTTTCTCATGGATAGGCCTCCATAATAGATATTTCTTTCTTTTAAAAATATCTCATTAATATATCTCATTTGTTATAAAAATATGTATTTTTTATCTGCATTAGTCTTTAAACTATAAAAGCATTTTGTGTTTGACACAATAGAGGAAATTTATAGCAACTTTGGTGTAGTAAGTGATTTAATAATATGTCAATTTTATTTTTCATTGTCTATATCAGACTAAGTCAAATTTTATGCTTCCTCATCACTATACATCTTCATATTCCACTGGTACATATTTTTATCACTGGGAAAATGTCAAAATCAACCTTACACTACAAAATAAGGTAATAATTTGAAAATAGTGGATTCTCTTTAACATGCAAATCTGAAAATCTCTCTCTTTCTTGCCTTTTATTGACATTTTCCTGTCCTATTATGTTAGTAGCACTTTGGAAACTTTTTTTGAGCTAGAAAAATACATGAACACATGCTTACACTATGCTTTCATTCTAATGTGAGAAGGGGGATACTAAAAACTATATAGACCTAGGGCATAATAATTCATTTTAAGCATAAGACAGTCATTTTCATAAAACATGTACTCTATAGGAAAAAAATATAAATTAATGTTAAGTTCCTTTTATGTGAACACAACTGAAATGCACTAATGCAACTACTGTCAATGTTAAGAATACATGATATGAACATGAATGTAAGAAACTGCAAAAATTTCATCTTATTAGCAGGGTAGACTGTAACTTTATCTATTGAGAATAAAGAAGGTCAACTGGGCTTGTTTGGAGCACTTGACACTGTAGATTAGTCAATGGTAGAAAGGAGTGAAGAAAATGCATATTAAGGGCTGAGGATTCTATTAATTATATTTTAATATATGCTGCCAATATTTATTTTTGGATTCTCTTTTAAGTTTTTGGGTGAAATCTACTTGCATTATATTATCTGATCTCATAGTCATTGGAATGAATGTTGGTCTATTACTTCAGATGATTCACTTGAGAGGGAACATACAACCCAAAGTTAAAGCTCATTTGGAGAAAATAACCTTATTTCAAGACAGTTCAATTCTCCCTGGCTAGCTTCTTATTTATAATTAGTGTAGTATTAATAGTTTTCTTATTTTGTTTTTTGGCTTTGTTTTGTTCAGTTTTATTTGATACTGGGTATTGACCCACGGTACTTAACCATTGAGCTACACTCACAACTCTTATTTACTTTTGAGACAGGGTCTTGATAAGTTGCTTAGAACCTCTACCCACACAACTACCCCTGCTAGAAATCAAACCTTCATTCAGTACAAATCTTCTACTAATGATCAATAGCCTCAGCACCTTAAGTTAACATAAAAAAAAAATTATGTGTACACACCATGATTTTAACACAAGCACACACACACACACACACACACACACCTATATTGCCTTTTCTCCCCTTAAGGTGAACTGATTAGTAGGCCTTACTAGATCTAGAGGGAGATTTCAAACTGACAGGTGCGTTGTGGATAGCCAGATTGGTGTAGATGTGCAAATTCTTGTGTTCCTGCATCAGAAGTTGATTTGGAACCACAAACCCATGTTTATGTAATCATACAAAGGTAACAAAACATTAAGTCAACCACAGCCTATATTATAGATAATGGACTACTAAAGATGGTTTTTATTAAAGGGAAATTGAGCCAACAAAATTTTACATTGTATCCTATGTTCATATTTAATAAAATGGGGTTAGATTAAGATAAGAAAAGAATACAGCTAAAATATCATTGCTTTGTTCAACTAAGAAGGGGTCCCTTCAATATGGATTTCTAAGGCAGAGAAGTCTAGTTCCTGAACTATCCCTGATTATGTGTGAACTATGGGGAAAAACAAAACAAAACAAACAAACATAAAAAAATAAACAGCCTGACAGGGAAATTCAGAGACCTTGCAGGATATCTCCATATAAAGGAACCCTGGGCACCATTCAAAACACTCATATTTTCACTATGAAAATTAAGGAACATACCAACATGATCCAGAGGTTTCTCAGATGAAGAAAAAATATAGTTTTCTCTCTATATAGAGAGAAATAATAATGCATAAATAATTGTACACAACAATTTGATTTCTGTTAGTAAATAGGTCAATATTATCAAACCTTCCCTTATCCATAGCCCAATCATTCTCTTCAAGCGGCAGCATTATTTGGTACTCCCACAAATAGAAGCCGTCAACAAAGATCTTCCTAAAATCCTGTGATTATTTCAATTCATGTGATGAATTGATAAATGTCTACCTTTCCTGTCTTAAGTTGTTTCAGAGGGAAATAGACTCTCATGCTTACAACCCATTGGTTGATTTTTTTTTTCAGCTTTCCTCCTTTATATTTCTCTGGTTTCCTTGGATCATTTTCCAAAAATATCTCATTTGTTTTAGGAACTTTTCCTGTAAGAGAACAAAATTTGAGCATTAGACAAGCAAGTAGATTTTGGTTTCAGTCCCATAATTATGGAGAATTTCAAGTGATGTTAGGTTAAAAAAAAAAAAAAGCTTTAAGGGGAAGAGAAGGATGATGTTTCTAGGATTGATATGGATAATTATCAATTTTAGGAGATTCACACTATAAAATCATACAATATAATAAACCATTTCCCTGGATAAATTGGCATATACAAAAGCTTAGTAAATTCTTAGATAGTTTGGCAATTCGCTTCAGAATTTAGATGCAATGACACTAATGTTCTGTGAGTTTCAATGTACTGTATCTTCTATGGAAGCCTTTTGAATTTGTAGTACCACTTCCCCGCACAGTGTGCTACCAATTGAACCCAGGAGCTCATGCATGCCAGGAAAGTGCTGTACTGCTGAGCTACATCACCAGTCATCTTTTAAAGTTATTACTATTTTGCTTACAGACAGTGTCTAAGTTTCTCAAGCTGTCCTCAAACTGAGTATCCTCCTGCCTTAATCTCATGAAACTGGGATTGCAGGTGTGCACCAACACATCTAGATAAACATGTAGTTTCCTTAGTTTAAAAACTCTTTATACTCATTGGAACTTTAAAATGTATTAAGCAGTATGCCATATAATCAATTTATTATTAGAAGTTAAAGTAAATTTGGTTCATCACTCTCCCAGGCTCCATGAAGGCAGATATGCTCTCATATTTTATTCACAATTTATCACTGGTACCCACAGCTCTATGTGACAATCAGTTAAGAATGGTGATTCTTGGCCTTATAGTCCTAGTCATCCTGCACTCTAGCTTTCTCATGCCCTTGAAGCATCACTATCAGTTACTCCTCTGTAGCCTTTTCAATGGGACATTGTCCTTGAGTCCTGTGTTCCTGAGAGTTGGAGCAGAGCAAACACAGCAGGGTCTTTTCCTCTTCACAGAACATCTATTTGTCTCCCTGTAGGTCATACACATGTCATCCTTGGAGCTCAGGAATTGCCTGAGACTGGCTTGTCTGGAAATGGATTCCAGATTCTTCAAACAAACGAGTGTAGTGTTGCTCTTGAAGTCAGTCTGCTGTGATGGCTCCCTGATATAGGGAAATGGTAAGGAGTTTGGGCTTCTTCCCAGTAAAGGCAGAAACAAGGGTGACAAAAGATATGTCAACAGCCATTGGTGACTGGGTCTTCAAGGTAATTCATGCAGATGGAGCAGGTGAGTTCACTCTGGAAGGCTTCCAGAAGTCTGTGTCCATTATGTTTTTCTTTTTTCTTTTCTATTTTCTTAAGTGAAGAGAATCAGAACGATTTTATTTTTCTATCCTGGAAAGAGAATGAATTAAGAAAAATTTTACTCAACTATGACCAATAATCAGCTTATGTCTAGGAGGAATTGCCTTTAGTTTGCATATGAGACACACACACACACACACACACACACACACACAAAAAGGCATGATGAGAGTTCTCAAAACTCTAAAAAAAATCACTATTATTTGCCTAGTCATCAGCATCCTCATCCTATTTTTTCTCATGCATAAAACAGAACCTTATAATCCCTAGAATTTTTTTTTCCAGCTTGGGCCCAGGCAGAATGGCTCCCACAATGTAGAGTGGTGGAGAGAAGGGCTGTTCTGCCATCAAGGAAGTGGTAACCAAGAATGCCCCATCAGCAATCATAAGCCCATCCAGGGAAGGGGCTTTAAGGCGCATTCCTCTGACACTTCAAGGTCCAGAAATTTTTTATGAAGTAGATGGGAACTCTAGATATGCACATGGATACCAGGCTCAGCAAAGCTGTCTAGAAAGGAAGATTCTGAATTGTCTGAAATTGCTATCCATGTTCAATTGTCCAGAAAACTTAACGAGAACAAAGATTTGCCAAACAATCATTAAACATTAGTAGCTTAATCTCAGTAGTCCTATGCAAAAACCAACAGACAAGGGCTGGGGATGTGGCTCAAGCAGTAGCGTGCTCGCCTGGCATGCATGCGCCTGGGTTCAATCCTCAGCACCACATACAAAAACAAAGATGTTGTGTCCGCTGAAAACTAAAAAATACATATTAAAAAAAAGTTCTCTCTCTCTCTCTCAAAAAAAAAAAAACAGACAATAAAGGTAAGAATTTACTGTTGATTTTCAAATTAATTTGAGAATAAAATTTCCTTAAAAAGAAAAAGATAGAAAAGAAACTCAGTTTCATGGAGATGTGACATTCCTCTAAATAGCATTAACCATGGTTTTTGACCCAATTTACAGGTTTGTGGTTTCTCAATGCTCTTAACATCAATCATAAGGCTTACTGCCAGTAATTGGTACAGAACAGCCACTGATTTTACAACAATTGAACCTTCAAATGTTAACTTTAAATGCAATTTTTTTTGGTAATATTTTCATGTGAGGGCTAGAGACTTAGCTCTATGGTAGAATCTTGCCCATCAGGGAGGAGGCCCTGGGTTTGGTTCCTGGCACTATTAAAAAAGAAAGAAAGAGAAAGAGAAAGGAAAAGAAATGACACTGCCATTGAAATTTTACCTTAGTTATTTTACTTAAATATCACAGTTTATATTATTATGATTATGATTATGATTATGATTATTATTATTATTTCAACCAGAATCCACCACCACAAAACAATTTCTAAATGCATGAGGGCTAATGATTAAAATTAACTTTGCAAATCTGGATCAGATTTCAGCCAAATTCTACTGAAAAAAATATACTAATCTGCTGTGGTGCCCTCCTATCTTTATTATCTATACACCTGTAGTAGCAAAATACAGACAAATTACAACAAATAGTTATATTTAACAAGTTTTTACAACTATAATCAAGTACCCTTCATATTGGAAAAACATATAATTATTTTAATTGACACCAGGAAGTAAGCAGTATTTTCTGTCAGATTTTTTCCCCAGATTTCCTGAATAGGACACCCATAGCAGAGAAAATAAGAACCAACACATGGGATGGTATAAAATAAAAAACTTTCAGCACTGTAAGGAAACTACAGAGTGAAGAGAAACTTCTGAGTAAAAAAAAAAAAAATCTTTCTCATTATCACTTCTGACAGAGGATTAATATCCAGAAATGAAAGAACTAAAAAAAAGTTAGGACTATAAAATCAAATAACCCAATTAATAAATGGATACATGAATTGAACTGACAGTTCTCAAAAGAAGTACAAATGGCAAACAAGTGTACAAAAACATGCCCAATATGCACTGGGTGCACACCTGTAATCCTAGAGATTAGTGAGGCTGAGGCAAGAGGATTGAAAATTCAAGACCAGCTCCAAATACTCAGTAGGCCCTAAGCATCTAGGTGAGACCTTGTCTCAAAATGAAAAATAAAAAATGTCTGGAGAGGTACTGGTACCAAAACAGGCGGGTAGACCAATGGTACAGAATAGAGGACTCAGAGACCAATCCACAAAATTACAACTACCTTATGTTAGACAAAGGTGATAAAAGCATGCAATGGAGAAAGGATAGCATCTTCAACAAATGGTGCTGGGAGAACTGGAAAGCCATATGCAACAAAATGAAATTGAATCTCTGTCTCTCACCATGCACAACAGTTAACTCAAAATGGATTAAGGAGCTAGGAATCAAACCAGAAATTCTGCATCTAATAGAAGAAAAAGTTGGCTCTAATCTCCACCTCGTGGGGGTGGGCTACAAATTCCTGAATAGGACACCTATAACACAAGAGTTAAAATCAAGAATCAACAAACGGGACTTTCTCAAACTAAAAAGTTTTTTCTCAGCAAGAGAAACAATAAGAGAGGTAAATAGGGAGCCTACATCCTGGGAACAAATTTTTACTCCTCACACTTTAGATAGAGCCCTAATATCCAGAGTATACAAAGAACTCAAAAAATTAAATAATAAGAAAACAAATAACCCAATCAACAAATGGGCCAAGGACCTGAACAGACATTTCTCAGAGGAGGACATACAATCAATCAACAAGTACATGAAAAAATGCTCACCATCTCTAGCAGTCAGAGAAATGCAAATCAAAACCACCCTAAGATACCATCTCACTCCAGTAA
>NW_026005793.1:324840-332869 GCF_001458135.2 Marmota marmota marmota | reverse complement strand
AGTAGAGGATAGGAAAGGCAGCAGAACACAACAGACACTAGTATGGCAATATGTAAATCAATGGATGTGTAACTGATGTGATTCTGCAATCTGTATATGGGGTAAAAATGGGAGTTCATAACCCACTTGAATCAAAGTGTGAAATATGATATATCAAGAACTATGTAATGTTTTGAACAACCAACAATAAAAAATTTTAAAAAATGATAAATTTGATTAAATTAAAACCAATAACAAAAACAAAAAAAAAGAAACTTCTCTGTGCCTCAGTTTTCTGTGTGCAATATATTTAATATAAAGTCTATTCTTCTTTAAACATATAGTTATTATTATATCATAAATTACATCATTTTTCTTAGTTCTTTGTCTTTTCTGGGTAACAACACAAAATTGTTTTGATTTTTGTCCCTTAAAAAATTGAAGAAAAAAAAAAAACCCAAAAAGAGAAAAAAAAAGGGGGCTCAGACCTTTTCCAAGCCTTCCAGAGAGAACTCACCTGCTCCATCTGCCTGAACTACCAGTCCCCCAAGTCATTGGAATACAGATGTGAGCATGTGACATAGGGTTTTTTTCTCACAGATACTGAATGATATGAGTAAATATGAATGATAAATGTAAAGCCTTTTATGGGATCTGTTAGGGCACAGACCAATCTGCCTTAACACAGGTGCAAATTTTTAAAGAATAGGACAGTGTTTTCTTCTCACCTGTTTCTCTAAATACAGGAGATAATCAAACAGAAGATTTTCAACAACTGGACTTAAAAAAGTGTATGTAAAAAAAGTGCAATTTGTTGCCATGTGCCATCCAGTAGGAAAGATGAAAAACACAAGGGCACTGCCTTGAAATGGCTTGGTGTTTTTCCAGAGCATGGTGTTTTCCAAACTATTGGTTCAAACTTATCCTTATGGCACACGAAGCTGCAAGATGTTTCTGGGTATTCATGATATACAATGACAGGAATTTTATTTATTTAGAAGAAAAAAATAAATGACAGGCACAAAAAAATAAGTGCACAAGAGTTTATGTTCAGTGGAATAAGGTAATCTTTTTTGTTTTTATTCCAGGGATTTAACCCAGGAACTCTTAAACACTGGACCACAGCTCCTGTCCTTTCTTATTTTGGGACAGGATCTCACTAAGTTGCTGAGGTCTTACTACTTTGCTGAGGCAGGCTTTGACTTTTGATCCTCTTGCCTTCGCTTCTGGAATAGCTGGGATTACAGGTGTGGCCCACTGTACCCAGCTGAAAGTAAGGTAATCTTTAATCAGGATTATGAAGGTCCTTTGAGTTGAAACCAGGAGTGAGTATAGTTCAAGAGTAAGTAAACTCTGCTTTTCACCCTTGGTGATGTGGCGAGTATTTCCTTGCCAATTACATTAATGATGAAAGACTCTCCTTGTTGTTTATTCGTTTGCTTTTTTGGGCAAAATTATATTTTTTCATAGAAATAAGAATAAAAATTGATGTGGAGAACATGACACGTTTTGAGTTCTTTTTTTAAAAAATTTATTCTAATTAATTATCCATGACAGCAGAATGCACTTCAATTCATGTACACAAATGCAGTACAATTTTCATTTCTCTGGTTGTACACAATGTGTGGGTTGGGTTCTAACAAAGCAGATGAAATGGTAAAAGAGTAAGTTATGAATGGAAGAAGAACATCATTGATGATACAATGCGGAGAAAGTCATAATATTAAGGATATACTGAAAAACAGATAGTCAAGATAC
The DNA here is from genome assembly GCF_001458135.2 of Marmota marmota marmota. Classification (NCBI taxonomy): domain Eukaryota; kingdom Metazoa; phylum Chordata; class Mammalia; order Rodentia; family Sciuridae; genus Marmota; species Marmota marmota. Next base: position 331,132 of record NW_026005793.1, on the reverse strand, counting down.
TAACTGTGTTGGCAAACATAGTATGTAAAAGAAAAGGGTATGTAGCAAAATTAAACAAAGGAATGATAAAAGCACGAATGGTGTGCTTGCTCTGAGCCCTCAATGTTACCAGCAGTATCCAGTTTATTGCCCCAACTATTACTGAGGATACTGTGAACTTGGAGGGGACATCTTCCCATTGCTTTGCTGTCATGTTCACTTTGATTCATTGCTAGTGACCAATGATTCAGGATTATGTGTCAATGTCATTATATGATGGAAAGTGTACTACTTTCAAATCAGAAAATGTTATTTTGCCTTCCATCTAAACTACTGGTTGTTCGTGTAACTGGGATCCAATTTCTTCATTTCTCTCTCTCTCTCACTCTCTCTCTCTCTCTCTTTTCTTATATATCTGGATATGTCTGTTAAATAAAATTCATGGGAGGATATTTATTTGGACTGAGCTTCCAAACTAAGCCTAACATACCAACACTGGGGCTGTGGTGCATGCTGGTAATACCTTTGGCTTGAGAGTGGTTCAAATTTCAGGATTAAAAAAAAAGACTCTCAGACTAAGTTATTATGGAGTGTAACCACAGCATCTGGGCTTCCATTAATCACAGAAGGCTATGTAACCCATTATCCAGTTAAATTGTCTCTAGACCTCACTTCCATATTCTATAGATGCTGTTAGATCAAATCCTGGGCTGGGGTTCCCTGAATTTGTCTTATTTCTGGGGATTGTCTAATTTGAGAACTACTTTTGTTTCATTTTGTATTTCTCTTTTTTAATATAATTTTTGAAATAAATAATTTTGTATTTAATTAACTTTTTTGATTCATTGATAGACTTTCATTTGCAACACATGAATATCATCTCATCTGAAAATAAGATACTTGGGAATCAACTTAATGAAAGAGTTGAAAGATCTTTATAATGAAAATTACAGAACCTTAAAAACGAAATCAAAGAAGACCTTAGAAGATGGAAAGATCTACCTTGCTCTTGAATAGGCAGAATTAATATTATCAAAATGATCATACTACCAAAAGCACTATACATATTTAGTAAAATTTCCATCAAAATCCCAATGACATTCCTCATAAAAAGAGAAAAAGCAATTATGAAATTCATCTGGAAAAATAAGAAACCCAGAATAGCTAAAACAATCCTTAGCAGGAAGAGTGAAGCTGGTGGCATCACTGTACCAGACCTTAAACTATATTATAGAGCAATAGTAACAAAAACAGCATGGTATTGGCACCAAAACAGACTGGTAGACCAATGGTACATTATAGAGGACACAGAGACTAATCCACACAACTACAATTATCTTATATTAGACAAAGGTACCAAAAACATACATTGGAGAGAAGAAAAAAATCTTCAACAAATGGTGCTGGGAAAACTGGAAATCCATATGCAACAAAATGAAATTAAACCCCTATCTCTCACCATGCACAAAACTCAACTCAAAATGGATCAAGGACCTAGGAATAAAACCAGAGACATCATTATCCAAAGTACATGTATGAAGGCACAAATTGGTGTCAACACACTTTATATACAACCAGAGATATGAAACATTGTGCTGTATATGCGTAATAAGAATTGTAATGCATTCTGCTGTTATTTTTTTAAAATGAATTTTAAAAAACCCCACAGACACTGTCTCTAATACAAGAAAAAAGTAGGAACTAAGCTCCATCATGTGGGATTAGGTCCCAACTTTCTTAATAAGGCTCCTTTGGCACAAGAGTTAAAATCAATAATCAATAAATGGGATGGACTCAAACTAAAAAGTTTCATCTCAGCAAAAGAAATAATCTTTGAGGTTAATACAGAGCTTACATCTTGGGGGAACAAACTTTTACCCCTTACATATCAGATAGAGTACTAATCTTTAGGGTGTATAAAGAACTCTAAAAGCTAAGCATGAAAAAAACAAATAACCCAATCAATAAATGGGCCAAGGACCTGAACAGACACTTCTCAGAAGATGCTATACAATCAATTAACAAATATATGAAAAAATGTTCATCATCTCTAGCAATTAGAAAAATGTAAATCACAACTATGCTAACATTTCATCTCGCTCTAGTCAGAATGACAGCTATTATGAAGACAAACAACAATAAATGCTGGAGAGGATGTGGGGGAAAATGTACACTCATACACTGCAGGTGGGCCTGTATATTGGTGCAGGCAATATGGAAAGCAGTATAGAGAATTCTTGGAAAACTGGGAATGGAACAACCATTTGACCCAGCTATCCCACTCCTTGGTCTATACCCAAATGACTTAAAAACAGCATACCCCAGGGACACAGCCACATCAATATTTATAGCAGCACAATTCAAAATAGCTAAACTGTGGATCCAACCCAGATGCTCTTCAGTAGATAAAATGATAAAAAAATGTGGCATATATAGACAATGGTATATTACTCAGCAATAAAAAAAAAAATATGGCGTTTGCAGGTAAATGGATGGAGTTAGAGAAGATAATAGTAAGTGAAGTCAGCCAATCTCAAAAACCCAAATGCTGAATGTTTTCTCTGATATAGGGAAGCTGATTCATAGTGGGGTAGGGAGGGGGAGCATAAGAGGAATAGAGGAACTCTAGATAGGGAAGATGGGTGGAAAGTGAAGGGAGGGGGCATGGGATTAAAAATTATGGTGGAATGTGATGGACATTGTTATCCAAAGTACATGTGTGAAGACACAAATTGGTCTCAATATACTTAGTATACAACCAGAGATATGAAAAATTGTGCTCTATATGTGAAAAAAAGAATTGTAATGTAGTCCACTGTCATATAGAAATAAAAAAATAAATAAAAATTACAAATAGATATACACAAAAAGAAAACACAGAAATAGACAGGCATTATACCAGTTTTGGCAGAGAAATTGATTTTTATAAGGTAGTTTGAACAGAAGCTGGGGAAGGGCATAAGACAAAACAGAATGATTAGTAGCATCTTGCTTTCCTTGTAAGGATTAACATGCAGAACATTCTCTTACTGTGTCGGTGAAAACTGGCATGTTTAGGTGATTGGCCATTCTCTGGAGTTTCTCAAAAGGTCAAATAAACTATTTGGTTTTTGTTTAGTGGTGAGGAACATTTGTGCAAGTGGCTGTATTTTGATTGGACTGTTGAAGACAAGTTCAAATCAGTGAACATGTATTTATTTTAGTTAACAGAATATACATTTTAAAAAGCATTTAACTATATACAACTATAGTGAACAAATTAAAATTTGAGAACATATAAATGTCAAATTTCTTTAATGTATGAGATTTACTTTCCATTTTCAAATTTTCTGATCATTACTTGTAAAGGTTGAGGGGGAAAAAGAAGGTTGAGGCCAGTCACCTAATGCATATAATATTTTGAGACCTCAAAATCTTTCAATTGAGAACTCAGAAATTTATAAGGATGTCTTTGGTTTAAGTTGGGAGTTTAATTTCAGCATTTCCTTAATTGATAAATTGATAAATTTTGAAAAAGAGAAAGAAAATTTAGAGAGAAGTAGAACTGGAGGGAAATGTAATATGAAAAAGAGATCAATGATACTTTTTTTTTTTCAATTATTATTATCATAATTTTTTTTGTACCAGGAATTGAACCCAGAGACAGTTAACCACTGATCTACATTCCCAGCCTTTTTTATTTTTATTTTTTATTTTTATACTGAGTCATGCTAAATTGCTTGGGCTGACTTTGAAATTGCAATTCTCCTGCTTCAGCCTCCTTAGCATCTGGGATTATAGGCACACACCACTGCTCCCAGCTCCTTCAATTTAATCTTGAAGAAAGATCAATTGTTCACTCATGTGTTCCCTAACCCAAATCCACTTGGATATTCTTCATCTTCTTCCTGAATCTCTAATCCATTTCCAAAAACATTTGGGAAACCCCCATAAGTAACTTTACATTATTGTAATTCTATTAAGAAAAAAAAAAAAAAACTACTCCCAGTGGTGCATACCTGTAATCTTATTGACTCAAGGCTGAGACAGGAGGATCACAGCTTTTGAGGACAGCCTTGGCAATTTAGAGAGGTCCTCAGCAATTTTGTGAGACCCTATTTCAGAAAGAAAAATACAAACATCTGGGGATGTAGCTCAGGGGTAAAATGTCCCTGGATATAGTCCCCAGTACCAAAAAAACAAAACAAAACAAAAAAAAAACCAAAAAACAAAAAACAAAAAAAAAAAAAACATCAAACAAACAAAATAATTGAAAGGAGGCAGTGGGCAAAGGGTTAGAAGACGATTATAAAGAAGAATTCTTGTTGTTTTTATAGGCCTGTTCTTTGAAGATCCACTTTGTTTTTTGAGACCTGGAAAAGTTCAGTACTTCAATGAAGTTTTTCCTTGTTTTATGGTACTGGGGAATGAACTCAGTATGGTTACCGCTGAGCTACATCCCCAGTCTTTAATATTTTGTATTTTGTGATAATCTCTCCCTAAATTGCTGATGCTGGCCTCACACTTGTGATCCTCCTGTCTCAGCCTCCTGGGTTGATGGGATTACAAGTGTGACTTACCTCACCAGTCAGGGAAGATTCCTCTATGGAGTGAAGGAAGCACTGTTTCAATAGAAGTTCAGAGCAATCTGACATAATTTATGACATATCTTTACTGACATCCTTGGAAAGTCAAGTAAAAACAAACTCTAGAGGCCATTACTTACCCCAACATCTTTTTCTTCAATACTTATTGTAATTCTACATACTATGTATCAACAAATTGTTTTTTCCTAGAAAATGTGTTGCTAAGTAGTAAGTAAATAATGTTTATTATTTTCCGTTGACAATTATGTATGCTTATTTCATGTAAGCAAACCTTATACTGATGATTTTATATTGTAAGCAAACTAACAGACTATCTTATGTGTTACTGCCATATCTGTTCATCTAGATTTGAAGAACCAGGTCACATGTCTAAACTTTTTTTAAGACCTTATAAATGTCTCATGTTTATATTTTTTTCTCAATACAACTATTTTAAATGGAATGATATGTCTTTTTCTAGGGAACATTTGTAGATGTCTGAACTATTTGTGATTGTTATACTATGGTGTTCTCCACTGGTATCTAATGAGTAGAGACCAGAGATTATGGTGAACATGCCACAAGGTATTGGACAGCCCCCTCAGCAAAGAATGGTATCTAGATCTGCTGTTGAAAAGTTGTAAACTAATGAATCTTACCATAAGTTAATAATAATACTTAAATTAAAGGGCTGGAGATGTAGCTCAGTAATAGAGCAATGGTCCTATATGCATAAGGTCCTGAGTGTTTTCCCCAGCCCTTTAATTAATTAAAAAAAAATAGTAAATAATATTTAGTCAGCAATTGGAAATAACAGTCAATTAGTAGAAGTCCTACATAAGTTGCAAACTAATGTTAAAAGCCAAAATTACAGCAATTTAATTTAGTAACCAAATACTTCATTCCATAAAACATAGAATAAGTATTCTGAAGGTTTGAGCAAAGGAGTTTGGTATTTTGGATAGAAAAAGGACAAAGAAAGCAGAAACAAAAAGCATTTGGATTTATTTGAATTTATCTACCTTGTAAGATGGGGACAGAGAGATGGAGTGATAGAAAAAATATTGTTTAATATTCAATTACTTTAAGATTACATGATTTTGTGTGAAGATTAAGACAGAGGAAGTTTCATTATCCTTCCCATGAAATTGGCCTGTGTAGGAAAATTTGGCCTTTTTCTCATAATCTTTTTAAGAAGGGTAGATGGGACCAAGGATTGAGCATGATGATACTTAATCACTGAGCCATATCCCTATTCTTTGTAGTATTTATTTTGAGACAGGGTCTGACGAGGTTGCTTAGGGCCTCACTAAATTGCGGAACCTGCCCTTGAACTTGTAGTCCTTCTGCCTGAGCCTCCAGAAGCACTGGATTACAGGCTTATGTCATGGAGCCCAATTTCTTTAATCCTTATTTCTACCAAAACCAGATTAGGCAGTTTATTCTCACCTTCATGAGACTCCATTTTGTTTTTGATTTGCTCTGTTGGAGAGCTAATTCAGGGAGTGACACCTTCCAGCATGGAGCTACTTACCTAGGCCCTCCATTTTCACTTTTATCCTGGTCCCTGGGGTCTTAGTACACAAGCTTAGTCCAGAAAATGAAGGCCTTTTATAATTTCTGTTTAATACTTTGAGTGGGAATAAAATGCTTGTGGTCTAAGATTTATATGATCTTCCCTGAAATCAAGCTAAATAATATTCTCTCTCTCTCTCTCTCTCTCTCTCTCTCTCTCCATATATATATAT